>NC_135705.1:0-250000 GCF_964276395.1 Gasterosteus aculeatus
CTAGAATTGGCTACAACATCGGGCAGGTCCTACGACCTATTGACTGTAACGTCATCTATGCCATCAGGTGCGGGACCTGCCACAAGCTGTATGTGGGGGAGACCAAGAATGAACTGCACCTCCGCATAAAGCAGCATTTTAACTTGATCAAGAGTGGCAAAGGCACCAGCGTCCTTTATAATCATTTTAAACTCCATGGCTCGCTTGGCCTCCACAGTTTGGGCCTCGAGGGCAGCAGGCAGTGGAGCACAACACAACGGCAAGCGGCAGAGAGGAGATGGATCCACAGACTGGGAACTATAGACCCCTTTGGCCTCAATGAGAAGTACTAACCCAGTCTGTCTTTTAACTTCCCACCCCCCTACACTCCTAATTAACTTGCCCCCCTCCTTTTTCCAAACCACTCACCTTTTAACCTTCCTTCTGGAGTCTCCCTTGCAGGACGAATTGAAAGCCGACCTATACATTTGGAAGGAACCCTTGGATAAACTTTAACACCCTTACGGCACTTATCCTCCCCCAGTGTTCCCGTTTTTTGCATGTTTTCTTACCTTCCCCATCCCTTGAGCACTTTTGTCTCAATATGAATTCTTTCTACTTCCATTTTTTTATATATATTTTATATTTATTTATTCTTCTTATATATTCATTTATTTATATATTTATCCTTATCTATATTTATTTATCTTTTATAAATCTTTTTTTCCTAGATGTGGTGTATTTAACTTATTTTCCTGACATGTGAATATTTAGCTATTTATTTATTTATTTATTTTTTTAAATCTAGATGTGGTGTATTTGTACTATGCATATGAATTTTAAATGCCCTTCTTTTCTCAGGGAACACCGGTGTTTCAGTTTATCTTTCTTTTTCCCATTCCACTCATATTCCTTCCCCCACCAAAACAGCCCCCCTCCCCTTTCTTTTTTCTTTTCCCCCCCCCCCCCCCCCCTCCCTTTTAGCTCACATTCTTATCTCTTTTTATCCCTTATTTTTGACGATTTATTTCCCTCCCTCTCCTCCTGCCCAGCCACCACTGCCTCTGCCAGCCTATTATACAGCCTTGTTTTATTCCTCATTTTTTTCCCCCCTTCTTTTTAAACCTCTCCCCCTGCTTTTTATCTGTTTTACTCCAGTTTTAATTTTTCTAAAAAAAACCCTTTTTAACCATGGTCCCCCTTGTGCCAGTACCCCCGTGGCCCCCTTCGGAGGACCGCGTTCACCACACAACCTAACCCTGTCAGTGCCTAGGGGGACCTTACTTATGAATTTAAAGAGTCGCATGTATATCATACCTCTTTATCTTATCCGTTATTCTTTTGGTCTTATTCCCTCTCCCCTCCCCCCCCCCCCTTTTTTTTTTTTAAATGTCTTTTATTCCTTTATTTTTATCATCTTAAATTCCTTTTACCTTCCCTGAAACCCCCGCCTTTTTTTATTTCTTTTACCTTCGACGCTGGTGACCGACCCTTCTCCGACCCTGGACCCAATTGCCATTTTTCCAGTCCCTTGTGGTTTTTATCCTTCCCGGACTCAACAGCCATCTCTGTAGTCCCTTGTAGTTTTTATCAGGGGCCCCACCCGCCATCTTTGTAGTCCCTTGTAGTTTCTTACCATTAACCTGGGTTTATCCTTCAAGTAACCCACTCCCTTATTTCTTATCCTAAACTTAACCACTCGGACCCTTGGCCCTAACCCTAACCACCCAACACTTCCATTTTAGATCATTGGGAAGTCGGAACCCTAATTTCTTTACTTTATCGCTTTTTGTTTGTGGATATTTAATTTCTTTTCAATAAAATGTTGTTTTACTTTTATTTATTTTTTTTCATATTATTCTTCATCTTATATTCCTTTCTTTTGATCATTTCTCTTATTTTACAATACACAATTAACCCTTTTGAAGGTTTTACACAAACAAGTACAATCTCATCCCTTTTTGTGTTCCTCGCCCCCTTGGGCCCCCTTCATCCCATGCCACCTGATGGAAGAATGAGCTGGACCAATCCTACTCACGCTGAGGGATGTCCAGCCCCCAAACTTTTCTTTTTAAACCACTGCTGATCAGGTGGCCCCCTCACATTCTCCTGAAGAAGCCTACACGGCGAAACGTCGGGATTTTATCCTCTTAGTGTTTTATCTTTTTACCTTTCCTTTACCAAAAACTGTTACTTGGTTTTTAAACCACTTTTTATTTTTTCCAAGGAATGGATTTTACCTCACTTTTTTAACAATGGAACCTCCTGGGTATTGACGCTGAACGGTGAGTCCCACAAACAATCTTTTTTCAAGGTGTGCACACCAGAGACTCACTTTTTAACCTTACTTTAAAGCCTCTTTTACCCCAACCCTGAACAGTAATACGGTCTTTTTATGAAGTTTTGAACCTGAGGGGGATAAGCCTATTTCTCCTGCACGGCCTCCCCCTCCCACTTTTTAACACCCTGGTTTTTTAAAGGTTTACTTCAAACAGCAACGAAAAAATCATTTTAAGACCTGTAAGTTCCACCTTCCTTTTTTTCACGCCTGATTATTTTTTCTTGCTTCCTTAATTGTGTATGGTATTTTATTCCTTTATTGATTTCTGGTTTTTTATCTCCTCCATTTTTTATTGTTAATAAAAGTATCTTTTTCTGGTTGTCTCCCCTGCTTTTCCTGTGGATCAAACCGGTTTCAACCTTGTCACTTTTCGGCCATCTTTCCCCTCACTCACCCCATTACCCTTTTTTCTTCCCCCTTTCCCCCTTTTCTTTCCTCCCCTTTCCGGCTCTTAACCATGTCCCTTCCCCTCCAAAACCGCTTTTCTCTGCTGGGTTCTCCTCCCGGGTTGAGAGGGGGTGGGGGCCTTTGCCATGGCCCTCGACCCCTTCTCCCCCTTTCAGGGAGAACCCTACATAAGGCACACACACATAATCGCCCTACACGTATCACCCATAACCCTGGACCTCTTCTGCCTTTGATGAGTTTAACACCACTTACACATAGTCTTCCTACACACATTTCATCTCCTCTGGGGCCGAGAAGTGAAGAGGGTCCCAACCATGGCCCTCGTCCCCTCCTCCCCAACCTAAGGAGAAATCCGCGAACCACACATAGTTTACCTGCAGACACATTTTTATTAGCCAAACTCTACTTTAAACTATTACAGGCCATTCATCACACAGAAATTCTGGACACTACACTCAACACCCATACATTCCCACAGGGCATGATGAGACAGGTAATTCGCCTTTCCTCCTTCATCAAGCCCTCTTCACCCAATGACATCACCCGCACCAAGATCAAAGAAAACACAGACACCTGGATGACCAACAATATGCACATTCTCCGCCAACATTATCAGTCCGTCATCTCTGGAGGTTTGGAGAACCTCCCTCCCTTTAACCCAATCCCCTTCAATAAAGCGATCCAGTGGGGGAGATCGAGGTATGGGAGGAAGCTCACCTCCTCCTCGATTAACACACTGCGGGAGACCATCACCAACCCGGCTGCGGAGGAGGTGCCTTCCCCTCCCCGACTCTCCCCCCTGGAGTACCCTCCCCTTCCTGAAGCGTCCAACTCTCCTTGTTTACACCATTTAGGTCAACGACCCCCCACCCCTCTCACCCTCTGTAATACCAAACTGCCTTCCCCCATCATCACTCTACCCATCACTTCACTGATCCCTCCACCCCCTTCCACGCCCCCCTCCCTCTCCAACACCCCCTTACCTCGTCTTAACTCTCCAGTCCCTCCTATTTCCTCTTTATTCCCCCCTCTCCCCCTTTCACCTGATGGAGACCTCTGTACTTCCCCTAAAGGCGCGGACAACCCCACCAGGACTCCTCCACCCGCTCTCAGGCGGAACCCAGAAAGAACAGTTAAAGTCATGGTGCATCCTCTCTCCCAGAGAGTAGTCCAACGCCTTACTCGGAGAGCTATTCGTCCTGGTGCCCCCCCCGCGCCTTCACCCACCACTCCCCCCGTACACATAGACACTTCACACCCCCTCACCCTCCCTTACAATAATGTTGCTCTCCCATGTAGTAACACCATCTCTTTTCTCTCTTCAGAAACACTTCAACAGCAGAGGGAGCCGGAGCAGGTTGTCATCGGTCCTGCTGATGACCAGATAACAACTGAGGCGGGCGTTGAAAATAACATGATGATGGCAGGGACAGTCGGTCCAACACTGACCTCAATCCCACCACCTGAAACGCCCGCCACCGATTCCAGCAGTGACCTCTTGACACCATCCGGCCCCCCACCACGTACAGAACCATATAAACACGGCAAAACCTTTCAGAAGGCCAAGTTCTGGTCGTTGGAGGTCTCTAAGAAGGTGGTCGTTATCGGGGACTCGAACCTGGCCCGCATCCCTTCTTTCTCAGACCCCGACATCCAAATAGATAGCTATCCTGGTGCAAGCTTTAAGAATATTTTCGACATCCTCTTCAAACTCACCCCTCACCCAGAGACCACTCAGGTCATCCTTTCTGTAGGAATAATCAACTGCCTCTCCCTCAACACCACCGTCACCATCTCCAAGAACCTGGCTCTATTATGGAGAACTACTAAAGCCAAATTCCCCAACGCAACCATTCACATTCCCATCATTAATTTTTCACCACACTTACCACCCAATACACGTTCACTCCTCAATCACCTCAACACCATCCTTGCCAACAAGTATAACTTTATCCCGGAAATAAACCCCCTTCTCTTTCAGGTCACCCCGGATCACATACATTGGACACCCCAGACGGCGGAGATGATCTTCCAGTACTGGAAAACACATTTAAACTGCTGAAGGGGGAGGAATGTGACCACACATCTCCCCCTCTTACAAACATCACTAACCTTTGCTCTGCCCTCTCCCTCACACCCACACAGTTGGAGATTTTGGAAAAAGGACTCACCTTCATCCCCACTCCCAAACCTCCAACCCGGCCGGAGCTCAGGGGGGATCTCCACACTTTTCACAGGAGGCTTAAACTGCTAGATCACTTCTGGGGAGCCCCGAGGCGGGAGCCTGTACCCTTTACCGGACCGTCCTCCTGGGAACCGTCCCCAAACACCATCTCACCAGAAATCAACCAACTCATTCAGGACAACTTGCTAGCACTGACAAAATGGAGCCCCCATATGCACACACAGTCCAACATTAGCTTACAACACAAACACATTCTTAAAACATTGGGCAATAGCAAACACATAGTCATCAAACCAGCGGACAAAGGGGGCCAAATAGTTTTACAGGACAGACATAATTACATATTAGAAGCAGATAGACAATTAAAAAACCACACATATTATGCACCACTCACACATTCATTACAAATAGCTACACAACATTTAATTCGAGACATCACACATAGCCTTTTAAACAATCATTATATCAACTCAAAACAGAAACAGTATTTGGACGGTCCGGAGGAACCCAGGCCCCGCCTCTTCTACTTGCTCCCCAAGATTCATAAGCCTCCGGAAACCTGGACGGTCCCCTTTGTTGTTCCGGTCGGCCGCCCCATAGTCAGCGATTGCGGTTCCGAGTCCTACAATATCACAGAATACATTGATCATTATATCAACCCTCTCTCCAAATTACACCCCAGTTATCTTAAAGACACATATCAATTCGTCCAGATAATCAATAATGTTAAAGTACCCGGTCATAGTTTTCTTTTCTCCATAGACATAGACTCCCTCTACACAAATATTGAAACTTCATTAGGCCTCATTGCCATTCAGGACATTTTTAAACAGCACCCCGACCCGGCCAGACCAGATAAAGAACTGTTGCAACTACTACACATCACCCTGACTCGGAACGATTTCTCATTTAATAACAAATATTATCTCCAGTTGTGTGGGTGCGCTATGGGCCGGAAGTATTCCCCGGCCTATGCGGATATATACCTGGCCCATTGGGAGAGAGCAGCCTTCACCAAACTCCAATACAAGCCCCTCATCTACTTCCGGTACTTGGACGACATCTTCGGCGTCTGGGACCACACTGAGGAACAATTTCACACATTTTTGGACACTTTAAATGCACATCACCCTAAAATCAAACTCAAACACAACCTTCAACATCTGGCAGTCGAGTTCCTTGATACGATTGCCTTCTTTCGGACCTCCGACGACCAGACCAAAACTCTGGCCACTAAGGTATACTTTAAAGACACGGACCGTCACGCCCTTTTACACAAATCGAGTTACCACCCCAAACACACGTACAGAGGTCTCATCAAATCCCAGTTGATCCGGTTCCACAGGATTTGCACCCTCCCTGCCCATGTGGAGGAGGCAACCGTCACCCTTTTTAAAGCATTGAGGTCCAGGGGCTACTCGAGGCGCTTCCTTAGAACGATCAAGGCGGAGGTTGCCGAATCCTTCAGGAGCGGCGACAGCAACCAACAACCACCAACCCAGTCCCTCGTCCCTCTGGTTCTAACTTATAATAGCTGCACGCACAAGTTCTTGAAGACCGTGAAGCAGAACTTCCAGGGGACGAGGGAACGCTGTGCCGCACTGGAGGACACTCGTGTGATCTCCGCCTTTCGCCGGAACAAGAACCTTAAGGATTTCCTGGTTCACACTAATTTAAATAAAAAAGAAAATAAAAAGGAAGCGTCTCGAGAATCGGAGATCTGTTTTATTCGTCTTCCCCACATTTTTAACCCCCAGTCTAGAATTGGCTACAACATCGGGCAGGTCCTACGACCTATTGACTGTAACGTCATCTATGCCATCAGGTGCGGGACCTGCCACAAGCTGTATGTGGGGGAGACCAAGAATGAACTGCACCTCCGCATAAAGCAGCATTTTAACTTGATCAAGAGTGGCAAAGGCACCAGCGTCCTTTATAATCATTTTAAACTCCATGGCTCGCTTGGCCTCCACAGTTTGGGCCTCGAGGGCAGCAGGCAGTGGAGCACAACACAACGGCAAGCGGCAGAGAGGAGATGGATCCACAGACTGGGAACTATAGACCCCTTTGGCCTCAATGAGAAGTACTAACCCAGTCTGTCTTTTAACTTCCCACCCCCCTACACTCCTAATTAACTTGCCCCCCTCCTTTTTCCAAACCACTCACCTTTTAACCTTCCTTCTGGAGTCTCCCTTGCAGGACGAATTGAAAGCCGACCTATACATTTGGAAGGAACCCTTGGATAAACTTTAACACCCTTACGGCACTTATCCTCCCCCAGTGTTCCCGTTTTTTGCATGTTTTCTTACCTTCCCCATCCCTTGAGCACTTTTGTCTCAATATGAATTCTTTCTACTTCCATTTTTTTATATATATTTTATATTTATTTATTCTTCTTATATATTCATTTATTTATATATTTATCCTTATCTATATTTATTTATCTTTTATAAATCTTTTTTTCCTAGATGTGGTGTATTTAACTTATTTTCCTGACATGTGAATATTTAGCTATTTATTTATTTATTTATTTTTTTAAATCTAGATGTGGTGTATTTGTACTATGCATATGAATTTTAAATGCCCTTCTTTTCTCAGGGAACACCGGTGTTTCAGTTTATCTTTCTTTTTCCCATTCCACTCATATTCCTTCCCCCACCAAAACAGCCCCCCTCCCCTTTCTTTTTTCTTTTCCCCCCCCCCCCCCCCCCTCCCTTTTAGCTCACATTCTTATCTCTTTTTATCCCTTATTTTTGACGATTTATTTCCCTCCCTCTCCTCCTGCCCAGCCACCACTGCCTCTGCCAGCCTATTATACAGCCTTGTTTTATTCCTCATTTTTTTCCCCCCTTCTTTTTAAACCTCTCCCCCTGCTTTTTATCTGTTTTACTCCAGTTTTAATTTTTCTAAAAAAAACCCTTTTTAACCATGGTCCCCCTTGTGCCAGTACCCCCGTGGCCCCCTTCGGAGGACCGCGTTCACCACACAACCTAACCCTAACCCTAACCCTAACCCTAACCCTAACCCTAACCCTAACCCTAACCCTAACCCTAACCCTAACCCTAACCCTAACCCTAACCCTAACCCTAACCCTAACCCTAACCCTAACCCTAACCCTAACCCTAACCCTAACCCTAACCCTAACCCTAACCCTAACCCTAACCCTAACCCTAACCCTAACCCTAACCCTAACCCTAACCCTAACCCTAACCCTAACCCTTACCTGCTCACCGAGCCACGCCGCTGAGACCGCTCCAGGTGCAGCGTCAGCTAAACCGCAACACGGACGGCTGCTGATGAAGGTGACGGCTTCGTGTTTACTTTTAACAAATAAATAACAGTTTAATAATAGAAAACTGGAGGCTGGAGACGGAGGACAACAGGAGGCTGCGTGGATGTTCGGGACTGCGGGACCTGTCCGGTTTGATGGACCGTGCACCGACAGTGGTCTTCGGACCGCTGTCCCAACCCTTTCACCCCTAACCAGCCAGTGCCTCGCCGGCCTGGGTCCTGTCTTCGCTGGACGTCTGTGCGGTCCCCGATGTTCCTGTCCCTAAGCCTAACCACAGAGGTTTTAAGCCCTAATCACAACCACAGTGACTCACCTGCAATCCACTAACATGGACTATTTCATACTTTAATATGTATTCCTGCTATTAGGATTCTTCATCTGTGTGTACAATACTGTTTGCAATTATTTAAGAGACAAAGTTAACTCCCAGAATGTTATGCATATTTATATACAGGACGTAGCTCAAAATGAAGCACAATTTGATTCCTAGTAATGTTTGCAACTCTGGTGAAGGTATGACAAATGTATAATTATTATAATGCACTGTATTGATAACGCCAATAGGGATGACTTTATGCTTGAAGGCAACATTGAAGGGCAATGGACCCATTCTTCAGTGGTTTGTATCTATCAGGGTGTTTTTAGATGAGACACCGGAAGGTGACCGGATGTCGTCATACCCAGCTCTATTATCATTGGCTCCGCTTCTTCTTCTCTCTCTCTCTCCTGGACCGTTGGTGGAGTAACATCTCCCCGTCCTTGGCTCCCGTTATGTAGCCGCTAACTGCTGTTTATTGTCCCTGAAGAAGACCTAAACCTGGTCGAAACGTTGGATGTACAGTAAGACGATTCTCATGTTTTGTCGGGCTCAAGAAAAATAAACGGCAAAGAACAATCCTTTCTCCGTTTTTTTTGCTAAAAGCTAAGTCATGCTGGAGCTAAATGCTAATGCTAAGCGGGCCCATAAGCTAACTGAGGCTATCCTAGCACAGCCCGCTAGCGAGTCCATAGACATTGAGGCGTACTACGCACAACATGAGGCGAACGCGAATGCGGCACGACGTATGACGATGCAATAACATCGAAGCAAGGGGACCGGAGAGAGGAGAGAGACGACGCACACACGATGACCTGCTCACCGAGCCACGCCGCTGAGACCGCTCCAGGTGCAGCGTCAGCTAAACCGCAACACGGACGGCTGCTGATGAAGGTGACGGCTTCGTGTTTACTTTTAACAAATAAATAACAGTTTAATAATAGAAAACTGGAGGCTGGAGACGGAGGACAACAGGAGGCTGCGTGGATGTTCGGGACTGCGGGACCTGTCCGGTTTGATGGACCGTGCACCGACAGTGGTCTTCGGACCGCTGTCCCAACCCTTTCACCCCTAACCCTAACCCTAACCCTAACCCTAACCCTAACCCTAACCCTAACCCTAACCCTAACCCTAACCCTAACCCTAACCCTAACCCTAACCCCTAACCCTAACCCTAACCCTAACCCTAACCCTAACCCTAACCCTAACCCTAACCCTAACCCTAACCCTAACCCTAACCCTAACCCTAACCCTAACCCTAACCCTAACCCTAACCCTAACCCTAACCCTAACCCTAACCCTAAGCCTAACCACAGAGGTTTTAAGCCCTAATCACAACCACAGTGACTCACCTGCAATCCACTAACATGGACTATTTCCTACTTTAATATGTATTCCTGCTATTAGGATTCTTCATCTGTGTGTACAATACTGTTTGCAATTATTTAAGAGACAAAGTTAACTCCCAGAATGTTATGCATATTTATAAACAGGACGTAGCTCAAAATGAAGCACAATTTGATTCCTAGTAATGTTTGCAACTCTGGTGAAGGTATGACAAATGTATAATTATTATAATGCACTGTATTGATAACGCCAATAGGGATGACTTTATGCTTGAAGGCAACATTGAAGGGCAATGGACCCATTCTTCAGTGGTTTGTATCTATCAGGGTGTTTTTAGATGAGACACCGGAAGGTGACCGGATGTCGTCATACCCAGCTCTATTATCATTGGCTCCGCTTCTTCTTCTCTCTCTCTCTCCTGGACCGTTGGTGGAGTAACATCTCCCCGTCCTTGGCTCCCGTTATGTAGCCGCTAACTGCTGTTTATTGTCCCTGAAGAAGACCTAAACCTGGTCGAAACGTTGGATGTACAGTAAGACGATTCTCATGTTTTGTCGGGCTCAAGAAAAATAAACGGCAAAGAACAATCCTTTCTCCGTTTTTTTTGCTAAAAGCTAAGTCATGCTGGAGCTAAATGCTAATGCTAAGCGGGCCCATAAGCTAACTGAGGCTATCCTAGCACAGCCCGCTAGCGAGTCCATAGACATTGAGGCGTACTACGCACAACATGAGGCGAACGCGAATGCGGCACGACGTATGACGATGCAATAACATCGAAGCAAGGGGACCGGAGAGAGGAGAGAGACGACGCACACACGATGACCTGCTAACCGAGCCACGCCGCTGAGACCGCTCCAGGTGCAGCGTCAGCTAAACCGCAACACGGACGGCTGCTGATGAAGGTGACGGCTTCGTGTTTACTTTTAACAAATAAATAACAGTTTAATAATAGAAAACTGGAGGCTGGAGACGGAGGACAACAGGAGGCTGCGTGGATGTTCGGGACTGCGGGACCTGTCCGGTTTGATGGACCGTGCACCGACAGTGGTCTTCGGACCGCTGTCCCAACCCTTTCACCCCTAACCAGCCAGTGCCTCGCCGGTCTGGGTCCTGTCTTCGCTGGACGTCTGTGCGGTCCCCGATGTTCCTGTCCCTAAGCCTAACCACAGAGGTTTTAAGCCCTAATCACAACCACAGTGACTCACCTGCAATCCACTAACATGGACTATTTCCTACTTTAATATGTATTCCTGCTATTAGGATTCTTCATCTGTGTGTACAATACTGTTTGCAATTATTTAAGAGACAAAGTTAACTCCCAGAATGTTATGCATATTTATAAACAGGACGTAGCTCAAAATGAAGCACAATTTGATTCCTAGTAATGTTTGCAACTCTGGTGAAGGTATGACAAATGTATAATTATTATAATGCACTGTATTGATAACGCCAATAGGGATGACTTTATGCTTGAAGGCAACATTGAAGGGCAATGGACCCATTCTTCAGTGGTTTGTATCTATCAGGGTGTTTTTAGATGAGACACCGGAAGGTGACCGGATGTCGTCATACCCAGCTCTATTATCATTGGCTCCGCTTCTTCTTCTCTCTCTCTCTCCTGGACCGTTGGTGGAGTAACATCTCCCCGTCCTTGGCTCCCGTTATGTAGCCGCTAACTGCTGTTTATTGTCCCTGAAGAAGACCTAAACCTGGTCGAAACGTTGGATGTACAGTAAGACGATTCTCATGTTTTGTCGGGCTCAAGAAAAATAAACGGCAAAGAACAATCCTTTCTCCGTTTTTTTTGCTAAAAGCTAAGTCATGCTGGAGCTAAATGCTAATGCTAAGCGGGCCCATAAGCTAACTGAGGCTATCCTAGCACAGCCCGCTAGCGAGTCCATAGACATTGAGGCGTACTACGCACAACATGAGGCGAACGCGAATGCGGCACGACGTATGACGATGCAATAACATCGAAGCAAGGGGACCGGAGAGAGGAGAGAGACGACGCACACACGATGACCTGCTAACCGAGCCACGCCGCTGAGACCGCTCCAGGTGCAGCGTCAGCTAAACCGCAACACGGACGGCTGCTGATGAAGGTGACGGCTTCGTGTTTACTTTTAACAAATAAATAACAGTTTAATAATAGAAAACTGGAGGCTGGAGACGGAGGACAACAGGAGGCTGCGTGGATGTTCGGGACTGCGGGACCTGTCCGGTTTGATGGACCGTGCACCGACAGTGGTCTTCGGACCGCTGTCCCAACCCTTTCACCCCTAACCAGCCAGTGCCTCGCCGGTCTGGGTCCTGTCTTCGCTGGACGTCTGTGCGGTCCCCGATGTTCCTGTCCCTAAGCCTAACCACAGAGGTTTTAAGCCCTAATCACAACCACAGTGACTCACCTGCAATCCACTAACATGGACTATTTCCTACTTTAATATGTATTCCTGCTATTAGGATTCTTCATCTGTGTGTACAATACTGTTTGCAATTATTTAAGAGACAAAGTTAACTCCCAGAATGTTATGCATATTTATAAACAGGACGTAGCTCAAAATGAAGCACAATTTGATTCCTAGTAATGTTTGCAACTCTGGTGAAGGTATGACAAATGTATAATTATTATAATGCACTGTATTGATAACGCCAATAGGGATGACTTTATGCTTGAAGGCAACATTGAAGGGCAATGGACCCATTCTTCAGTGGTTTGTATCTATCAGGGTGTTTTTAGATGAGACACCGGAAGGTGACCGGATGTCGTCATACCCAGCTCTATTATCATTGGCTCCGCTTCTTCTTCTCTCTCTCTCTCCTGGACCGTTGGTGGAGTAACATCTCCCCGTCCTTGGCTCCCGTTATGTAGCCGCTAACTGCTGTTTATTGTCCCTGAAGAAGACCTAAACCTGGTCGAAACGTTGGATGTACAGTAAGACGATTCTCATGTTTTGTCGGGCTCAAGAAAAATAAACGGCAAAGAACAATCCTTTCTCCGTTTTTTTTGCTAAAAGCTAAGTCATGCTGGAGCTAAATGCTAATGCTAAGCGGGCCCATAAGCTAACTGAGGCTATCCTAGCACAGCCCGCTAGCGAGTCCATAGACATTGAGGCGTACTACGCACAACATGAGGCGAACGCGAATGCGGCACGACGTATGACGATGCAATAACATCGAAGCAAGGGGACCGGAGAGAGGAGAGAGACGACGCACACACGATGACCTGCTAACCGAGCCACGCCGCTGAGACCGCTCCAGGTGCAGCGTCAGCTAAACCGCAACACGGACGGCTGCTGATGAAGGTGACGGCTTCGTGTTTACTTTTAACAAATAAATAACAGTTTAATAATAGAAAACTGGAGGCTGGAGACGGAGGACAACAGGAGGCTGCGTGGATGTTCGGGACTGCGGGACCTGTCCGGTTTGATGGACCGTGCACCGACAGTGGTCTTCGGACCGCTGTCCCAACCCTTTCACCCCTAACCAGCCAGTGCCTCGCCGGTCTGGGTCCTGTCTTCGCTGGACGTCTGTGCGGTCCCCGATGTTCCTGTCCCTAAGCCTAACCACAGAGGTTTTAAGCCCTAATCACAACCACAGTGACTCACCTGCAATCCACTAACATGGACTATTTCCTACTTTAATATGTATTCCTGCTATTAGGATTCTTCATCTGTGTGTACAATACTGTTTGCAATTATTTAAGAGACAAAGTTAACTCCCAGAATGTTATGCATATTTATAAACAGGACGTAGCTCAAAATGAAGCACAATTTGATTCCTAGTAATGTTTGCAACTCTGGTGAAGGTATGACAAATGTATAATTATTATAATGCACTGTATTGATAACGCCAATAGGGATGACTTTATGCTTGAAGGCAACATTGAAGGGCAATGGACCCATTCTTCAGTGGTTTGTATCTATCAGGGTGTTTTTAGATGAGACACCGGAAGGTGACCGGATGTCGTCATACCCAGCTCTATTATCATTGGCTCCGCTTCTTCTTCTCTCTCTCTCTCCTGGACCGTTGGTGGAGTAACATCTCCCCGTCCTTGGCTCCCGTTATGTAGCCGCTAACTGCTGTTTATTGTCCCTGAAGAAGACCTAAACCTGGTCGAAACGTTGGATGTACAGTAAGACGATTCTCATGTTTTGTCGGGCTCAAGAAAAATAAACGGCAAAGAACAATCCTTTCTCCGTTTTTTTTGCTAAAAGCTAAGTCATGCTGGAGCTAAATGCTAATGCTAAGCGGGCCCATAAGCTAACTGAGGCTATCCTAGCACAGCCCGCTAGCGAGTCCATAGACATTGAGGCGTACTACGCACAACATGAGGCGAACGCGAATGCGGCACGACGTATGACGATGCAATAACATCGAAGCAAGGGGACCGGAGAGAGGAGAGAGACGACGCACACACGATGACCTGCTAACCGAGCCACGCCGCTGAGACCGCTCCAGGTGCAGCGTCAGCTAAACCGCAACACGGACGGCTGCTGATGAAGGTGACGGCTTCGTGTTTACTTTTAACAAATAAATAACAGTTTAATAATAGAAAACTGGAGGCTGGAGACGGAGGACAACAGGAGGCTGCGTGGATGTTCGGGACTGCGGGACCTGTCCGGTTTGATGGACCGTGCACCGACAGTGGTCTTCGGACCGCTGTCCCAACCCTTTCACCCCTAACCAGCCAGTGCCTCGCCGGTCTGGGTCCTGTCTTCGCTGGACGTCTGTGCGGTCCCCGATGTTCCTGTCCCTAAGCCTAACCACAGAGGTTTTAAGCCCTAATCACAACCACAGTGACTCACCTGCAATCCACTAACATGGACTATTTCCTACTTTAATATGTATTCCTGCTATTAGGATTCTTCATCTGTGTGTACAATACTGTTTGCAATTATTTAAGAGACAAAGTTAACTCCCAGAATGTTATGCATATTTATAAACAGGACGTAGCTCAAAATGAAGCACAATTTGATTCCTAGTAATGTTTGCAACTCTGGTGAAGGTATGACAAATGTATAATTATTATAATGCACTGTATTGATAACGCCAATAGGGATGACTTTATGCTTGAAGGCAACATTGAAGGGCAATGGACCCATTCTTCAGTGGTTTGTATCTATCAGGGTGTTTTTAGATGAGACACCGGAAGGTGACCGGATGTCGTCATACCCAGCTCTATTATCATTGGCTCCGCTTCTTCTTCTCTCTCTCTCTCCTGGACCGTTGGTGGAGTAACATCTCCCCGTCCTTGGCTCCCGTTATGTAGCCGCTAACTGCTGTTTATTGTCCCTGAAGAAGACCTAAACCTGGTCGAAACGTTGGATGTACAGTAAGACGATTCTCATGTTTTGTCGGGCTCAAGAAAAATAAACGGCAAAGAACAATCCTTTCTCCGTTTTTTTTGCTAAAAGCTAAGTCATGCTGGAGCTAAATGCTAATGCTAAGCGGGCCCATAAGCTAACTGAGGCTATCCTAGCACAGCCCGCTAGCGAGTCCATAGACATTGAGGCGTACTACGCACAACATGAGGCGAACGCGAATGCGGCACGACGTATGACGATGCAATAACATCGAAGCAAGGGGACCGGAGAGAGGAGAGAGACGACGCACACACGATGACCTGCTAACCGAGCCACGCCGCTGAGACCGCTCCAGGTGCAGCGTCAGCTAAACCGCAACACGGACGGCTGCTGATGAAGGTGACGGCTTCGTGTTTACTTTTAACAAATAAATAACAGTTTAATAATAGAAAACTGGAGGCTGGAGACGGAGGACAACAGGAGGCTGCGTGGATGTTCGGGACTGCGGGACCTGTCCGGTTTGATGGACCGTGCACCGACAGTGGTCTTCGGACCGCTGTCCCAACCCTTTCACCCCTAACCAGCCAGTGCCTCGCCGGTCTGGGTCCTGTCTTCGCTGGACGTCTGTGCGGTCCCCGATGTTCCTGTCCCTAAGCCTAACCACAGAGGTTTTAAGCCCTAATCACAACCACAGTGACTCACCTGCAATCCACTAACATGGACTATTTCCTACTTTAATATGTATTCCTGCTATTAGGATTCTTCATCTGTGTGTACAATACTGTTTGCAATTATTTAAGAGACAAAGTTAACTCCCAGAATGTTATGCATATTTATAAACAGGACGTAGCTCAAAATGAAGCACAATTTGATTCCTAGTAATGTTTGCAACTCTGGTGAAGGTATGACAAATGTATAATTATTATAATGCACTGTATTGATAACGCCAATAGGGATGACTTTATGCTTGAAGGCAACATTGAAGGGCAATGGACCCATTCTTCAGTGGTTTGTATCTATCAGGGTGTTTTTAGATGAGACACCGGAAGGTGACCGGATGTCGTCATACCCAGCTCTATTATCATTGGCTCCGCTTCTTCTTCTCTCTCTCTCTCCTGGACCGTTGGTGGAGTAACATCTCCCCGTCCTTGGCTCCCGTTATGTAGCCGCTAACTGCTGTTTATTGTCCCTGAAGAAGACCTAAACCTGGTCGAAACGTTGGATGTACAGTAAGACGATTCTCATGTTTTGTCGGGCTCAAGAAAAATAAACGGCAAAGAACAATCCTTTCTCCGTTTTTTTTGCTAAAAGCTAAGTCATGCTGGAGCTAAATGCTAATGCTAAGCGGGCCCATAAGCTAACTGAGGCTATCCTAGCACAGCCCGCTAGCGAGTCCATAGACATTGAGGCGTACTACGCACAACATGAGGCGAACGCGAATGCGGCACGACGTATGACGATGCAATAACATCGAAGCAAGGGGACCGGAGAGAGGAGAGAGACGACGCACACACGATGACCTGCTAACCGAGCCACGCCGCTGAGACCGCTCCAGGTGCAGCGTCAGCTAAACCGCAACACGGACGGCTGCTGATGAAGGTGACGGCTTCGTGTTTACTTTTAACAAATAAATAACAGTTTAATAATAGAAAACTGGAGGCTGGAGACGGAGGACAACAGGAGGCTGCGTGGATGTTCGGGACTGCGGGACCTGTCCGGTTTGATGGACCGTGCACCGACAGTGGTCTTCGGACCGCTGTCCCAACCCTTTCACCCCTAACCAGCCAGTGCCTCGCCGGTCTGGGTCCTGTCTTCGCTGGACGTCTGTGCGGTCCCCGATGTTCCTGTCCCTAAGCCTAACCACAGAGGTTTTAAGCCCTAATCACAACCACAGTGACTCACCTGCAATCCACTAACATGGACTATTTCCTACTTTAATATGTATTCCTGCTATTAGGATTCTTCATCTGTGTGTACAATACTGTTTGCAATTATTTAAGAGACAAAGTTAACTCCCAGAATGTTATGCATATTTATAAACAGGACGTAGCTCAAAATGAAGCACAATTTGATTCCTAGTAATGTTTGCAACTCTGGTGAAGGTATGACAAATGTATAATTATTATAATGCACTGTATTGATAACGCCAATAGGGATGACTTTATGCTTGAAGGCAACATTGAAGGGCAATGGACCCATTCTTCAGTGGTTTGTATCTATCAGGGTGTTTTTAGATGAGACACCGGAAGGTGACCGGATGTCGTCATACCCAGCTCTATTATCATTGGCTCCGCTTCTTCTTCTCTCTCTCTCTCCTGGACCGTTGGTGGAGTAACATCTCCCCGTCCTTGGCTCCCGTTATGTAGCCGCTAACTGCTGTTTATTGTCCCTGAAGAAGACCTAAACCTGGTCGAAACGTTGGATGTACAGTAAGACGATTCTCATGTTTTGTCGGGCTCAAGAAAAATAAACGGCAAAGAACAATCCTTTCTCCGTTTTTTTTGCTAAAAGCTAAGTCATGCTGGAGCTAAATGCTAATGCTAAGCGGGCCCATAAGCTAACTGAGGCTATCCTAGCACAGCCCGCTAGCGAGTCCATAGACATTGAGGCGTACTACGCACAACATGAGGCGAACGCGAATGCGGCACGACGTATGACGATGCAATAACATCGAAGCAAGGGGACCGGAGAGAGGAGAGAGACGACGCACACACGATGACCTGCTAACCGAGCCACGCCGCTGAGACCGCTCCAGGTGCAGCGTCAGCTAAACCGCAACACGGACGGCTGCTGATGAAGGTGACGGCTTCGTGTTTACTTTTAACAAATAAATAACAGTTTAATAATAGAAAACTGGAGGCTGGAGACGGAGGACAACAGGAGGCTGCGTGGATGTTCGGGACTGCGGGACCTGTCCGGTTTGATGGACCGTGCACCGACAGTGGTCTTCGGACCGCTGTCCCAACCCTTTCACCCCTAACCAGCCAGTGCCTCGCCGGTCTGGGTCCTGTCTTCGCTGGACGTCTGTGCGGTCCCCGATGTTCCTGTCCCTAAGCCTAACCACAGAGGTTTTAAGCCCTAATCACAACCACAGTGACTCACCTGCAATCCACTAACATGGACTATTTCCTACTTTAATATGTATTCCTGCTATTAGGATTCTTCATCTGTGTGTACAATACTGTTTGCAATTATTTAAGAGACAAAGTTAACTCCCAGAATGTTATGCATATTTATAAACAGGACGTAGCTCAAAATGAAGCACAATTTGATTCCTAGTAATGTTTGCAACTCTGGTGAAGGTATGACAAATGTATAATTATTATAATGCACTGTATTGATAACGCCAATAGGGATGACTTTATGCTTGAAGGCAACATTGAAGGGCAATGGACCCATTCTTCAGTGGTTTGTATCTATCAGGGTGTTTTTAGATGAGACACCGGAAGGTGACCGGATGTCGTCATACCCAGCTCTATTATCATTGGCTCCGCTTCTTCTTCTCTCTCTCTCTCCTGGACCGTTGGTGGAGTAACATCTCCCCGTCCTTGGCTCCCGTTATGTAGCCGCTAACTGCTGTTTATTGTCCCTGAAGAAGACCTAAACCTGGTCGAAACGTTGGATGTACAGTAAGACGATTCTCATGTTTTGTCGGGCTCAAGAAAAATAAACGGCAAAGAACAATCCTTTCTCCGTTTTTTTTGCTAAAAGCTAAGTCATGCTGGAGCTAAATGCTAATGCTAAGCGGGCCCATAAGCTAACTGAGGCTATCCTAGCACAGCCCGCTAGCGAGTCCATAGACATTGAGGCGTACTACGCACAACATGAGGCGAACGCGAATGCGGCACGACGTATGACGATGCAATAACATCGAAGCAAGGGGACCGGAGAGAGGAGAGAGACGACGCACACACGATGACCTGCTAACCGAGCCACGCCGCTGAGACCGCTCCAGGTGCAGCGTCAGCTAAACCGCAACACGGACGGCTGCTGATGAAGGTGACGGCTTCGTGTTTACTTTTAACAAATAAATAACAGTTTAATAATAGAAAACTGGAGGCTGGAGACGGAGGACAACAGGAGGCTGCGTGGATGTTCGGGACTGCGGGACCTGTCCGGTTTGATGGACCGTGCACCGACAGTGGTCTTCGGACCGCTGTCCCAACCCTTTCACCCCTAACCAGCCAGTGCCTCGCCGGTCTGGGTCCTGTCTTCGCTGGACGTCTGTGCGGTCCCCGATGTTCCTGTCCCTAAGCCTAACCACAGAGGTTTTAAGCCCTAATCACAACCACAGTGACTCACCTGCAATCCACTAACATGGACTATTTCCTACTTTAATATGTATTCCTGCTATTAGGATTCTTCATCTGTGTGTACAATACTGTTTGCAATTATTTAAGAGACAAAGTTAACTCCCAGAATGTTATGCATATTTATAAACAGGACGTAGCTCAAAATGAAGCACAATTTGATTCCTAGTAATGTTTGCAACTCTGGTGAAGGTATGACAAATGTATAATTATTATAATGCACTGTATTGATAACGCCAATAGGGATGACTTTATGCTTGAAGGCAACATTGAAGGGCAATGGACCCATTCTTCAGTGGTTTGTATCTATCAGGGTGTTTTTAGATGAGACACCGGAAGGTGACCGGATGTCGTCATACCCAGCTCTATTATCATTGGCTCCGCTTCTTCTTCTCTCTCTCTCTCCTGGACCGTTGGTGGAGTAACATCTCCCCGTCCTTGGCTCCCGTTATGTAGCCGCTAACTGCTGTTTATTGTCCCTGAAGAAGACCTAAACCTGGTCGAAACGTTGGATGTACAGTAAGACGATTCTCATGTTTTGTCGGGCTCAAGAAAAATAAACGGCAAAGAACAATCCTTTCTCCGTTTTTTTTGCTAAAAGCTAAGTCATGCTGGAGCTAAATGCTAATGCTAAGCGGGCCCATAAGCTAACTGAGGCTATCCTAGCACAGCCCGCTAGCGAGTCCATAGACATTGAGGCGTACTACGCACAACATGAGGCGAACGCGAATGCGGCACGACGTATGACGATGCAATAACATCGAAGCAAGGGGACCGGAGAGAGGAGAGAGACGACGCACACACGATGACCTGCTAACCGAGCCACGCCGCTGAGACCGCTCCAGGTGCAGCGTCAGCTAAACCGCAACACGGACGGCTGCTGATGAAGGTGACGGCTTCGTGTTTACTTTTAACAAATAAATAACAGTTTAATAATAGAAAACTGGAGGCTGGAGACGGAGGACAACAGGAGGCTGCGTGGATGTTCGGGACTGCGGGACCTGTCCGGTTTGATGGACCGTGCACCGACAGTGGTCTTCGGACCGCTGTCCCAACCCTTTCACCCCTAACCAGCCAGTGCCTCGCCGGTCTGGGTCCTGTCTTCGCTGGACGTCTGTGCGGTCCCCGATGTTCCTGTCCCTAAGCCTAACCACAGAGGTTTTAAGCCCTAATCACAACCACAGTGACTCACCTGCAATCCACTAACATGGACTATTTCCTACTTTAATATGTATTCCTGCTATTAGGATTCTTCATCTGTGTGTACAATACTGTTTGCAATTATTTAAGAGACAAAGTTAACTCCCAGAATGTTATGCATATTTATAAACAGGACGTAGCTCAAAATGAAGCACAATTTGATTCCTAGTAATGTTTGCAACTCTGGTGAAGGTATGACAAATGTATAATTATTATAATGCACTGTATTGATAACGCCAATAGGGATGACTTTATGCTTGAAGGCAACATTGAAGGGCAATGGACCCATTCTTCAGTGGTTTGTATCTATCAGGGTGTTTTTAGATGAGACACCGGAAGGTGACCGGATGTCGTCATACCCAGCTCTATTATCATTGGCTCCGCTTCTTCTTCTCTCTCTCTCTCCTGGACCGTTGGTGGAGTAACATCTCCCCGTCCTTGGCTCCCGTTATGTAGCCGCTAACTGCTGTTTATTGTCCCTGAAGAAGACCTAAACCTGGTCGAAACGTTGGATGTACAGTAAGACGATTCTCATGTTTTGTCGGGCTCAAGAAAAATAAACGGCAAAGAACAATCCTTTCTCCGTTTTTTTTGCTAAAAGCTAAGTCATGCTGGAGCTAAATGCTAATGCTAAGCGGGCCCATAAGCTAACTGAGGCTATCCTAGCACAGCCCGCTAGCGAGTCCATAGACATTGAGGCGTACTACGCACAACATGAGGCGAACGCGAATGCGGCACGACGTATGACGATGCAATAACATCGAAGCAAGGGGACCGGAGAGAGGAGAGAGACGACGCACACACGATGACCTGCTAACCGAGCCACGCCGCTGAGACCGCTCCAGGTGCAGCGTCAGCTAAACCGCAACACGGACGGCTGCTGATGAAGGTGACGGCTTCGTGTTTACTTTTAACAAATAAATAACAGTTTAATAATAGAAAACTGGAGGCTGGAGACGGAGGACAACAGGAGGCTGCGTGGATGTTCGGGACTGCGGGACCTGTCCGGTTTGATGGACCGTGCACCGACAGTGGTCTTCGGACCGCTGTCCCAACCCTTTCACCCCTAACCAGCCAGTGCCTCGCCGGTCTGGGTCCTGTCTTCGCTGGACGTCTGTGCGGTCCCCGATGTTCCTGTCCCTAAGCCTAACCACAGAGGTTTTAAGCCCTAATCACAACCACAGTGACTCACCTGCAATCCACTAACATGGACTATTTCCTACTTTAATATGTATTCCTGCTATTAGGATTCTTCATCTGTGTGTACAATACTGTTTGCAATTATTTAAGAGACAAAGTTAACTCCCAGAATGTTATGCATATTTATAAACAGGACGTAGCTCAAAATGAAGCACAATTTGATTCCTAGTAATGTTTGCAACTCTGGTGAAGGTATGACAAATGTATAATTATTATAATGCACTGTATTGATAACGCCAATAGGGATGACTTTATGCTTGAAGGCAACATTGAAGGGCAATGGACCCATTCTTCAGTGGTTTGTATCTATCAGGGTGTTTTTAGATGAGACACCGGAAGGTGACCGGATGTCGTCATACCCAGCTCTATTATCATTGGCTCCGCTTCTTCTTCTCTCTCTCTCTCCTGGACCGTTGGTGGAGTAACATCTCCCCGTCCTTGGCTCCCGTTATGTAGCCGCTAACTGCTGTTTATTGTCCCTGAAGAAGACCTAAACCTGGTCGAAACGTTGGATGTACAGTAAGACGATTCTCATGTTTTGTCGGGCTCAAGAAAAATAAACGGCAAAGAACAATCCTTTCTCCGTTTTTTTTGCTAAAAGCTAAGTCATGCTGGAGCTAAATGCTAATGCTAAGCGGGCCCATAAGCTAACTGAGGCTATCCTAGCACAGCCCGCTAGCGAGTCCATAGACATTGAGGCGTACTACGCACAACATGAGGCGAACGCGAATGCGGCACGACGTATGACGATGCAATAACATCGAAGCAAGGGGACCGGAGAGAGGAGAGAGACGACGCACACACGATGACCTGCTAACCGAGCCACGCCGCTGAGACCGCTCCAGGTGCAGCGTCAGCTAAACCGCAACACGGACGGCTGCTGATGAAGGTGACGGCTTCGTGTTTACTTTTAACAAATAAATAACAGTTTAATAATAGAAAACTGGAGGCTGGAGACGGAGGACAACAGGAGGCTGCGTGGATGTTCGGGACTGCGGGACCTGTCCGGTTTGATGGACCGTGCACCGACAGTGGTCTTCGGACCGCTGTCCCAACCCTTTCACCCCTAACCAGCCAGTGCCTCGCCGGTCTGGGTCCTGTCTTCGCTGGACGTCTGTGCGGTCCCCGATGTTCCTGTCCCTAAGCCTAACCACAGAGGTTTTAAGCCCTAATCACAACCACAGTGACTCACCTGCAATCCACTAACATGGACTATTTCCTACTTTAATATGTATTCCTGCTATTAGGATTCTTCATCTGTGTGTACAATACTGTTTGCAATTATTTAAGAGACAAAGTTAACTCCCAGAATGTTATGCATATTTATAAACAGGACGTAGCTCAAAATGAAGCACAATTTGATTCCTAGTAATGTTTGCAACTCTGGTGAAGGTATGACAAATGTATAATTATTATAATGCACTGTATTGATAACGCCAATAGGGATGACTTTATGCTTGAAGGCAACATTGAAGGGCAATGGACCCATTCTTCAGTGGTTTGTATCTATCAGGGTGTTTTTAGATGAGACACCGGAAGGTGACCGGATGTCGTCATACCCAGCTCTATTATCATTGGCTCCGCTTCTTCTTCTCTCTCTCTCTCCTGGACCGTTGGTGGAGTAACATCTCCCCGTCCTTGGCTCCCGTTATGTAGCCGCTAACTGCTGTTTATTGTCCCTGAAGAAGACCTAAACCTGGTCGAAACGTTGGATGTACAGTAAGACGATTCTCATGTTTTGTCGGGCTCAAGAAAAATAAACGGCAAAGAACAATCCTTTCTCCGTTTTTTTTGCTAAAAGCTAAGTCATGCTGGAGCTAAATGCTAATGCTAAGCGGGCCCATAAGCTAACTGAGGCTATCCTAGCACAGCCCGCTAGCGAGTCCATAGACATTGAGGCGTACTACGCACAACATGAGGCGAACGCGAATGCGGCACGACGTATGACGATGCAATAACATCGAAGCAAGGGGACCGGAGAGAGGAGAGAGACGACGCACACACGATGACCTGCTAACCGAGCCACGCCGCTGAGACCGCTCCAGGTGCAGCGTCAGCTAAACCGCAACACGGACGGCTGCTGATGAAGGTGACGGCTTCGTGTTTACTTTTAACAAATAAATAACAGTTTAATAATAGAAAACTGGAGGCTGGAGACGGAGGACAACAGGAGGCTGCGTGGATGTTCGGGACTGCGGGACCTGTCCGGTTTGATGGACCGTGCACCGACAGTGGTCTTCGGACCGCTGTCCCAACCCTTTCACCCCTAACCAGCCAGTGCCTCGCCGGTCTGGGTCCTGTCTTCGCTGGACGTCTGTGCGGTCCCCGATGTTCCTGTCCCTAAGCCTAACCACAGAGGTTTTAAGCCCTAATCACAACCACAGTGACTCACCTGCAATCCACTAACATGGACTATTTCCTACTTTAATATGTATTCCTGCTATTAGGATTCTTCATCTGTGTGTACAATACTGTTTGCAATTATTTAAGAGACAAAGTTAACTCCCAGAATGTTATGCATATTTATAAACAGGACGTAGCTCAAAATGAAGCACAATTTGATTCCTAGTAATGTTTGCAACTCTGGTGAAGGTATGACAAATGTATAATTATTATAATGCACTGTATTGATAACGCCAATAGGGATGACTTTATGCTTGAAGGCAACATTGAAGGGCAATGGACCCATTCTTCAGTGGTTTGTATCTATCAGGGTGTTTTTAGATGAGACACCGGAAGGTGACCGGATGTCGTCATACCCAGCTCTATTATCATTGGCTCCGCTTCTTCTTCTCTCTCTCTCTCCTGGACCGTTGGTGGAGTAACATCTCCCCGTCCTTGGCTCCCGTTATGTAGCCGCTAACTGCTGTTTATTGTCCCTGAAGAAGACCTAAACCTGGTCGAAACGTTGGATGTACAGTAAGACGATTCTCATGTTTTGTCGGGCTCAAGAAAAATAAACGGCAAAGAACAATCCTTTCTCCGTTTTTTTTGCTAAAAGCTAAGTCATGCTGGAGCTAAATGCTAATGCTAAGCGGGCCCATAAGCTAACTGAGGCTATCCTAGCACAGCCCGCTAGCGAGTCCATAGACATTGAGGCGTACTACGCACAACATGAGGCGAACGCGAATGCGGCACGACGTATGACGATGCAATAACATCGAAGCAAGGGGACCGGAGAGAGGAGAGAGACGACGCACACACGATGACCTGCTAACCGAGCCACGCCGCTGAGACCGCTCCAGGTGCAGCGTCAGCTAAACCGCAACACGGACGGCTGCTGATGAAGGTGACGGCTTCGTGTTTACTTTTAACAAATAAATAACAGTTTAATAATAGAAAACTGGAGGCTGGAGACGGAGGACAACAGGAGGCTGCGTGGATGTTCGGGACTGCGGGACCTGTCCGGTTTGATGGACCGTGCACCGACAGTGGTCTTCGGACCGCTGTCCCAACCCTTTCACCCCTAACCAGCCAGTGCCTCGCCGGTCTGGGTCCTGTCTTCGCTGGACGTCTGTGCGGTCCCCGATGTTCCTGTCCCTAAGCCTAACCACAGAGGTTTTAAGCCCTAATCACAACCACAGTGACTCACCTGCAATCCACTAACATGGACTATTTCCTACTTTAATATGTATTCCTGCTATTAGGATTCTTCATCTGAGTGTACAATACTGTTTGCAATTATTTAAGAGACAAAGTTAACTCCCAGAATGTTATGCATATTTATAAACAGGACGTAGCTCAAAATGAAGCACAATTTGATTCCTAGTAATGTTTGCAACTCTGGTGAAGGTATGACAAATGTATAATTATTATAATGCACTGTATTGATAACGCCAATAGGGATGACTTTATGCTTGAAGGCAACATTGAAGGGCAATGGACCCATTCTTCAGTGGTTTGTATCTATCAGGGTGTTTTTAGATGAGACACCGGAAGGTGACCGGATGTCGTCATACCCAGCTCTATTATCATTGGCTCCGCTTCTTCTTCTCTCTCTCTCTCCTGGACCGTTGGTGGAGTAACATCTCCCCGTCCTTGGCTCCCGTTATGTAGCCGCTAACTGCTGTTTATTGTCCCTGAAGAAGACCTAAACCTGGTCGAAACGTTGGATGTACAGTAAGACGATTCTCATGTTTTGTCGGGCTCAAGAAAAATAAACGGCAAAGAACAATCCTTTCTCCGTTTTTTTTGCTAAAAGCTAAGTCATGCTGGAGCTAAATGCTAATGCTAAGCGGGCCCATAAGCTAACTGAGGCTATCCTAGCACAGCCCGCTAGCGAGTCCATAGACATTGAGGCGTACTACGCACAACATGAGGCGAACGCGAATGCGGCACGACGTATGACGATGCAATAACATCGAAGCAAGGGGACCGGAGAGAGGAGAGAGACGACGCACACACGATGACCTGCTAACCGAGCCACGCCGCTGAGACCGCTCCAGGTGCAGCGTCAGCTAAACCGCAACACGGACGGCTGCTGATGAAGGTGACGGCTTCGTGTTTACTTTTAACAAATAAATAACAGTTTAATAATAGAAAACTGGAGGCTGGAGACGGAGGACAACAGGAGGCTGCGTGGATGTTCGGGACTGCGGGACCTGTCCGGTTTGATGGACCGTGCACCGACAGTGGTCTTCGGACCGCTGTCCCAACCCTTTCACCCCTAACCAGCCAGTGCCTCGCCGGTCTGGGTCCTGTCTTCGCTGGACGTCTGTGCGGTCCCCGATGTTCCTGTCCCTAAGCCTAACCACAGAGGTTTTAAGCCCTAATCACAACCACAGTGACTCACCTGCAATCCACTAACATGGACTATTTCCTACTTTAATATGTATTCCTGCTATTAGGATTCTTCATCTGTGTGTACAATACTGTTTGCAATTATTTAAGAGACAAAGTTAACTCCCAGAATGTTATGCATATTTATAAACAGGACGTAGCTCAAAATGAAGCACAATTTGATTCCTAGTAATGTTTGCAACTCTGGTGAAGGTATGACAAATGTATAATTATTATAATGCACTGTATTGATAACGCCAATAGGGATGACTTTATGCTTGAAGGCAACATTGAAGGGCAATGGACCCATTCTTCAGTGGTTTGTATCTATCAGGGTGTTTTTAGATGAGACACCGGAAGGTGACCGGATGTCGTCATACCCAGCTCTATTATCATTGGCTCCGCTTCTTCTTCTCTCTCTCTCTCCTGGACCGTTGGTGGAGTAACATCTCCCCGTCCTTGGCTCCCGTTATGTAGCCGCTAACTGCTGTTTATTGTCCCTGAAGAAGACCTAAACCTGGTCGAAACGTTGGATGTACAGTAAGACGATTCTCATGTTTTGTCGGGCTCAAGAAAAATAAACGGCAAAGAACAATCCTTTCTCCGTTTTTTTTGCTAAAAGCTAAGTCATG
This sequence comes from Gasterosteus aculeatus, assembly GCF_964276395.1. Lineage (NCBI taxonomy): Eukaryota > Metazoa > Chordata > Actinopteri > Perciformes > Gasterosteidae > Gasterosteus > Gasterosteus aculeatus. Next base: position 27,293 of record NC_135705.1, read on the forward strand.
CTGGAGCTAAATGCTAATGCTAAGCGGGCCCATAAGCTAACTGAGGCTATCCTAGCACAGCCCGCTAGCGAGTCCATAGACATTGAGGCGTACTACGCACAACATGAGGCGAACGCGAATGCGGCACGACGTATGACGATGCAATAACATCGAAGCAAGGGGACCGGAGAGAGGAGAGAGACGACGCACACACGATGACCTGCTAACCGAGCCACGCCGCTGAGACCGCTCCAGGTGCAGCGTCAGCTAAACCGCAACACGGACGGCTGCTGATGAAGGTGACGGCTTCGTGTTTACTTTTAACAAATAAATAACAGTTTAATAATAGAAAACTGGAGGCTGGAGACGGAGGACAACAGGAGGCTGCGTGGATGTTCGGGACTGCGGGACCTGTCCGGTTTGATGGACCGTGCACCGACAGTGGTCTTCGGACCGCTGTCCCAACCCTTTCACCCCTAACCAGCCAGTGCCTCGCCGGTCTGGGTCCTGTCTTCGCTGGACGTCTGTGCGGTCCCCGATGTTCCTGTCCCTAAGCCTAACCACAGAGGTTTTAAGCCCTAATCACAACCACAGTGACTCACCTGCAATCCACTAACATGGACTATTTCCTACTTTAATATGTATTCCTGCTATTAGGATTCTTCATCTGTGTGTACAATACTGTTTGCAATTATTTAAGAGACAAAGTTAACTCCCAGAATGTTATGCATATTTATAAACAGGACGTAGCTCAAAATGAAGCACAATTTGATTCCTAGTAATGTTTGCAACTCTGGTGAAGGTATGACAAATGTATAATTATTATAATGCACTGTATTGATAACGCCAATAGGGATGACTTTATGCTTGAAGGCAACATTGAAGGGCAATGGACCCATTCTTCAGTGGTTTGTATCTATCAGGGTGTTTTTAGATGAGACACCGGAAGGTGACCGGATGTCGTCATACCCAGCTCTATTATCATTGGCTCCGCTTCTTCTTCTCTCTCTCTCTCCTGGACCGTTGGTGGAGTAACATCTCCCCGTCCTTGGCTCCCGTTATGTAGCCGCTAACTGCTGTTTATTGTCCCTGAAGAAGACCTAAACCTGGTCGAAACGTTGGATGTACAGTAAGACGATTCTCATGTTTTGTCGGGCTCAAGAAAAATAAACGGCAAAGAACAATCCTTTCTCCGTTTTTTTTGCTAAAAGCTAAGTCATGCTGGAGCTAAATGCTAATGCTAAGCGGGCCCATAAGCTAACTGAGGCTATCCTAGCACAGCCCGCTAGCGAGTCCATAGACATTGAGGCGTACTACGCACAACATGAGGCGAACGCGAATGCGGCACGACGTATGACGATGCAATAACATCGAAGCAAGGGGACCGGAGAGAGGAGAGAGACGACGCACACACGATGACCTGCTAACCGAGCCACGCCGCTGAGACCGCTCCAGGTGCAGCGTCAGCTAAACCGCAACACGGACGGCTGCTGATGAAGGTGACGGCTTCGTGTTTACTTTTAACAAATAAATAACAGTTTAATAATAGAAAACTGGAGGCTGGAGACGGAGGACAACAGGAGGCTGCGTGGATGTTCGGGACTGCGGGACCTGTCCGGTTTGATGGACCGTGCACCGACAGTGGTCTTCGGACCGCTGTCCCAACCCTTTCACCCCTAACCAGCCAGTGCCTCGCCGGTCTGGGTCCTGTCTTCGCTGGACGTCTGTGCGGTCCCCGATGTTCCTGTCCCTAAGCCTAACCACAGAGGTTTTAAGCCCTAATCACAACCACAGTGACTCACCTGCAATCCACTAACATGGACTATTTCCTACTTTAATATGTATTCCTGCTATTAGGATTCTTCATCTGAGTGTACAATACTGTTTGCAATTATTTAAGAGACAAAGTTAACTCCCAGAATGTTATGCATATTTATAAACAGGACGTAGCTCAAAATGAAGCACAATTTGATTCCTAGTAATGTTTGCAACTCTGGTGAAGGTATGACAAATGTATAATTATTATAATGCACTGTATTGATAACGCCAATAGGGATGACTTTATGCTTGAAGGCAACATTGAAGGGCAATGGACCCATTCTTCAGTGGTTTGTATCTATCAGGGTGTTTTTAGATGAGACACCGGAAGGTGACCGGATGTCGTCATACCCAGCTCTATTATCATTGGCTCCGCTTCTTCTTCTCTCTCTCTCTCCTGGACCGTTGGTGGAGTAACATCTCCCCGTCCTTGGCTCCCGTTATGTAGCCGCTAACTGCTGTTTATTGTCCCTGAAGAAGACCTAAACCTGGTCGAAACGTTGGATGTACAGTAAGACGATTCTCATGTTTTGTCGGGCTCAAGAAAAATAAACGGCAAAGAACAATCCTTTCTCCGTTTTTTTTGCTAAAAGCTAAGTCATGCTGGAGCTAAATGCTAATGCTAAGCGGGCCCATAAGCTAACTGAGGCTATCCTAGCACAGCCCGCTAGCGAGTCCATAGACATTGAGGCGTACTACGCACAACATGAGGCGAACGCGAATGCGGCACGACGTATGACGATGCAATAACATCGAAGCAAGGGGACCGGAGAGAGGAGAGAGACGACGCACACACGATGACCTGCTAACCGAGCCACGCCGCTGAGACCGCTCCAGGTGCAGCGTCAGCTAAACCGCAACACGGACGGCTGCTGATGAAGGTGACGGCTTCGTGTTTACTTTTAACAAATAAATAACAGTTTAATAATAGAAAACTGGAGGCTGGAGACGGAGGACAACAGGAGGCTGCGTGGATGTTCGGGACTGCGGGACCTGTCCGGTTTGATGGACCGTGCACCGACAGTGGTCTTCGGACCGCTGTCCCAACCCTTTCACCCCTAACCAGCCAGTGCCTCGCCGGTCTGGGTCCTGTCTTCGCTGGACGTCTGTGCGGTCCCCGATGTTCCTGTCCCTAAGCCTAACCACAGAGGTTTTAAGCCCTAATCACAACCACAGTGACTCACCTGCAATCCACTAACATGGACTATTTCCTACTTTAATATGTATTCCTGCTATTAGGATTCTTCATCTGTGTGTACAATACTGTTTGCAATTATTTAAGAGACAAAGTTAACTCCCAGAATGTTATGCATATTTATAAACAGGACGTAGCTCAAAATGAAGCACAATTTGATTCCTAGTAATGTTTGCAACTCTGGTGAAGGTATGACAAATGTATAATTATTATAATGCACTGTATTGATAACGCCAATAGGGATGACTTTATGCTTGAAGGCAACATTGAAGGGCAATGGACCCATTCTTCAGTGGTTTGTATCTATCAGGGTGTTTTTAGATGAGACACCGGAAGGTGACCGGATGTCGTCATACCCAGCTCTATTATCATTGGCTCCGCTTCTTCTTCTCTCTCTCTCTCCTGGACCGTTGGTGGAGTAACATCTCCCCGTCCTTGGCTCCCGTTATGTAGCCGCTAACTGCTGTTTATTGTCCCTGAAGAAGACCTAAACCTGGTCGAAACGTTGGATGTACAGTAAGACGATTCTCATGTTTTGTCGGGCTCAAGAAAAATAAACGGCAAAGAACAATCCTTTCTCCGTTTTTTTTGCTAAAAGCTAAGTCATGCTGGAGCTAAATGCTAATGCTAAGCGGGCCCATAAGCTAACTGAGGCTATCCTAGCACAGCCCGCTAGCGAGTCCATAGACATTGAGGCGTACTACGCACAACATGAGGCGAACGCGAATGCGGCACGACGTATGACGATGCAATAACATCGAAGCAAGGGGACCGGAGAGAGGAGAGAGACGACGCACACACGATGACCTGCTAACCGAGCCACGCCGCTGAGACCGCTCCAGGTGCAGCGTCAGCTAAACCGCAACACGGACGGCTGCTGATGAAGGTGACGGCTTCGTGTTTACTTTTAACAAATAAATAACAGTTTAATAATAGAAAACTGGAGGCTGGAGACGGAGGACAACAGGAGGCTGCGTGGATGTTCGGGACTGCGGGACCTGTCCGGTTTGATGGACCGTGCACCGACAGTGGTCTTCGGACCGCTGTCCCAACCCTTTCACCCCTAACCAGCCAGTGCCTCGCCGGTCTGGGTCCTGTCTTCGCTGGACGTCTGTGCGGTCCCCGATGTTCCTGTCCCTAAGCCTAACCACAGAGGTTTTAAGCCCTAATCACAACCACAGTGACTCACCTGCAATCCACTAACATGGACTATTTCCTACTTTAATATGTATTCCTGCTATTAGGATTCTTCATCTGTGTGTACAATACTGTTTGCAATTATTTAAGAGACAAAGTTAACTCCCAGAATGTTATGCATATTTATAAACAGGACGTAGCTCAAAATGAAGCACAATTTGATTCCTAGTAATGTTTGCAACTCTGGTGAAGGTATGACAAATGTATAATTATTATAATGCACTGTATTGATAACGCCAATAGGGATGACTTTATGCTTGAAGGCAACATTGAAGGGCAATGGACCCATTCTTCAGTGGTTTGTATCTATCAGGGTGTTTTTAGATGAGACACCGGAAGGTGACCGGATGTCGTCATACCCAGCTCTATTATCATTGGCTCCGCTTCTTCTTCTCTCTCTCTCTCCTGGACCGTTGGTGGAGTAACATCTCCCCGTCCTTGGCTCCCGTTATGTAGCCGCTAACTGCTGTTTATTGTCCCTGAAGAAGACCTAAACCTGGTCGAAACGTTGGATGTACAGTAAGACGATTCTCATGTTTTGTCGGGCTCAAGAAAAATAAACGGCAAAGAACAATCCTTTCTCCGTTTTTTTTGCTAAAAGCTAAGTCATGCTGGAGCTAAATGCTAATGCTAAGCGGGCCCATAAGCTAACTGAGGCTATCCTAGCACAGCCCGCTAGCGAGTCCATAGACATTGAGGCGTACTACGCACAACATGAGGCGAACGCGAATGCGGCACGACGTATGACGATGCAATAACATCGAAGCAAGGGGACCGGAGAGAGGAGAGAGACGACGCACACACGATGACCTGCTAACCGAGCCACGCCGCTGAGACCGCTCCAGGTGCAGCGTCAGCTAAACCGCAACACGGACGGCTGCTGATGAAGGTGACGGCTTCGTGTTTACTTTTAACAAATAAATAACAGTTTAATAATAGAAAACTGGAGGCTGGAGACGGAGGACAACAGGAGGCTGCGTGGATGTTCGGGACTGCGGGACCTGTCCGGTTTGATGGACCGTGCACCGACAGTGGTCTTCGGACCGCTGTCCCAACCCTTTCACCCCTAACCAGCCAGTGCCTCGCCGGTCTGGGTCCTGTCTTCGCTGGACGTCTGTGCGGTCCCCGATGTTCCTGTCCCTAAGCCTAACCACAGAGGTTTTAAGCCCTAATCACAACCACAGTGACTCACCTGCAATCCACTAACATGGACTATTTCCTACTTTAATATGTATTCCTGCTATTAGGATTCTTCATCTGTGTGTACAATACTGTTTGCAATTATTTAAGAGACAAAGTTAACTCCCAGAATGTTATGCATATTTATAAACAGGACGTAGCTCAAAATGAAGCACAATTTGATTCCTAGTAATGTTTGCAACTCTGGTGAAGGTATGACAAATGTATAATTATTATAATGCACTGTATTGATAACGCCAATAGGGATGACTTTATGCTTGAAGGCAACATTGAAGGGCAATGGACCCATTCTTCAGTGGTTTGTATCTATCAGGGTGTTTTTAGATGAGACACCGGAAGGTGACCGGATGTCGTCATACCCAGCTCTATTATCATTGGCTCCGCTTCTTCTTCTCTCTCTCTCTCCTGGACCGTTGGTGGAGTAACATCTCCCCGTCCTTGGCTCCCGTTATGTAGCCGCTAACTGCTGTTTATTGTCCCTGAAGAAGACCTAAACCTGGTCGAAACGTTGGATGTACAGTAAGACGATTCTCATGTTTTGTCGGGCTCAAGAAAAATAAACGGCAAAGAACAATCCTTTCTCCGTTTTTTTTGCTAAAAGCTAAGTCATGCTGGAGCTAAATGCTAATGCTAAGCGGGCCCATAAGCTAACTGAGGCTATCCTAGCACAGCCCGCTAGCGAGTCCATAGACATTGAGGCGTACTACGCACAACATGAGGCGAACGCGAATGCGGCACGACGTATGACGATGCAATAACATCGAAGCAAGGGGACCGGAGAGAGGAGAGAGACGACGCACACACGATGACCTGCTAACCGAGCCACGCCGCTGAGACCGCTCCAGGTGCAGCGTCAGCTAAACCGCAACACGGACGGCTGCTGATGAAGGTGACGGCTTCGTGTTTACTTTTAACAAATAAATAACAGTTTAATAATAGAAAACTGGAGGCTGGAGACGGAGGACAACAGGAGGCTGCGTGGATGTTCGGGACTGCGGGACCTGTCCGGTTTGATGGACCGTGCACCGACAGTGGTCTTCGGACCGCTGTCCCAACCCTTTCACCCCTAACCAGCCAGTGCCTCGCCGGTCTGGGTCCTGTCTTCGCTGGACGTCTGTGCGGTCCCCGATGTTCCTGTCCCTAAGCCTAACCACAGAGGTTTTAAGCCCTAATCACAACCACAGTGACTCACCTGCAATCCACTAACATGGACTATTTCCTACTTTAATATGTATTCCTGCTATTAGGATTCTTCATCTGTGTGTACAATACTGTTTGCAATTATTTAAGAGACAAAGTTAACTCCCAGAATGTTATGCATATTTATAAACAGGACGTAGCTCAAAATGAAGCACAATTTGATTCCTAGTAATGTTTGCAACTCTGGTGAAGGTATGACAAATGTATAATTATTATAATGCACTGTATTGATAACGCCAATAGGGATGACTTTATGCTTGAAGGCAACATTGAAGGGCAATGGACCCATTCTTCAGTGGTTTGTATCTATCAGGGTGTTTTTAGATGAGACACCGGAAGGTGACCGGATGTCGTCATACCCAGCTCTATTATCATTGGCTCCGCTTCTTCTTCTCTCTCTCTCTCCTGGACCGTTGGTGGAGTAACATCTCCCCGTCCTTGGCTCCCGTTATGTAGCCGCTAACTGCTGTTTATTGTCCCTGAAGAAGACCTAAACCTGGTCGAAACGTTGGATGTACAGTAAGACGATTCTCATGTTTTGTCGGGCTCAAGAAAAATAAACGGCAAAGAACAATCCTTTCTCCGTTTTTTTTGCTAAAAGCTAAGTCATGCTGGAGCTAAATGCTAATGCTAAGCGGGCCCATAAGCTAACTGAGGCTATCCTAGCACAGCCCGCTAGCGAGTCCATAGACATTGAGGCGTACTACGCACAACATGAGGCGAACGCGAATGCGGCACGACGTATGACGATGCAATAACATCGAAGCAAGGGGACCGGAGAGAGGAGAGAGACGACGCACACACGATGACCTGCTAACCGAGCCACGCCGCTGAGACCGCTCCAGGTGCAGCGTCAGCTAAACCGCAACACGGACGGCTGCTGATGAAGGTGACGGCTTCGTGTTTACTTTTAACAAATAAATAACAGTTTAATAATAGAAAACTGGAGGCTGGAGACGGAGGACAACAGGAGGCTGCGTGGATGTTCGGGACTGCGGGACCTGTCCGGTTTGATGGACCGTGCACCGACAGTGGTCTTCGGACCGCTGTCCCAACCCTTTCACCCCTAACCAGCCAGTGCCTCGCCGGTCTGGGTCCTGTCTTCGCTGGACGTCTGTGCGGTCCCCGATGTTCCTGTCCCTAAGCCTAACCACAGAGGTTTTAAGCCCTAATCACAACCACAGTGACTCACCTGCAATCCACTAACATGGACTATTTCCTACTTTAATATGTATTCCTGCTATTAGGATTCTTCATCTGTGTGTACAATACTGTTTGCAATTATTTAAGAGACAAAGTTAACTCCCAGAATGTTATGCATATTTATAAACAGGACGTAGCTCAAAATGAAGCACAATTTGATTCCTAGTAATGTTTGCAACTCTGGTGAAGGTATGACAAATGTATAATTATTATAATGCACTGTATTGATAACGCCAATAGGGATGACTTTATGCTTGAAGGCAACATTGAAGGGCAATGGACCCATTCTTCAGTGGTTTGTATCTATCAGGGTGTTTTTAGATGAGACACCGGAAGGTGACCGGATGTCGTCATACCCAGCTCTATTATCATTGGCTCCGCTTCTTCTTCTCTCTCTCTCTCCTGGACCGTTGGTGGAGTAACATCTCCCCGTCCTTGGCTCCCGTTATGTAGCCGCTAACTGCTGTTTATTGTCCCTGAAGAAGACCTAAACCTGGTCGAAACGTTGGATGTACAGTAAGACGATTCTCATGTTTTGTCGGGCTCAAGAAAAATAAACGGCAAAGAACAATCCTTTCTCCGTTTTTTTTGCTAAAAGCTAAGTCATGCTGGAGCTAAATGCTAATGCTAAGCGGGCCCATAAGCTAACTGAGGCTATCCTAGCACAGCCCGCTAGCGAGTCCATAGACATTGAGGCGTACTACGCACAACATGAGGCGAACGCGAATGCGGCACGACGTATGACGATGCAATAACATCGAAGCAAGGGGACCGGAGAGAGGAGAGAGACGACGCACACACGATGACCTGCTAACCGAGCCACGCCGCTGAGACCGCTCCAGGTGCAGCGTCAGCTAAACCGCAACACGGACGGCTGCTGATGAAGGTGACGGCTTCGTGTTTACTTTTAACAAATAAATAACAGTTTAATAATAGAAAACTGGAGGCTGGAGACGGAGGACAACAGGAGGCTGCGTGGATGTTCGGGACTGCGGGACCTGTCCGGTTTGATGGACCGTGCACCGACAGTGGTCTTCGGACCGCTGTCCCAACCCTTTCACCCCTAACCAGCCAGTGCCTCGCCGGTCTGGGTCCTGTCTTCGCTGGACGTCTGTGCGGTCCCCGATGTTCCTGTCCCTAAGCCTAACCACAGAGGTTTTAAGCCCTAATCACAACCACAGTGACTCACCTGCAATCCACTAACATGGACTATTTCCTACTTTAATATGTATTCCTGCTATTAGGATTCTTCATCTGAGTGTACAATACTGTTTGCAATTATTTAAGAGACAAAGTTAACTCCCAGAATGTTATGCATATTTATAAACAGGACGTAGCTCAAAATGAAGCACAATTTGATTCCTAGTAATGTTTGCAACTCTGGTGAAGGTATGACAAATGTATAATTATTATAATGCACTGTATTGATAACGCCAATAGGGATGACTTTATGCTTGAAGGCAACATTGAAGGGCAATGGACCCATTCTTCAGTGGTTTGTATCTATCAGGGTGTTTTTAGATGAGACACCGGAAGGTGACCGGATGTCGTCATACCCAGCTCTATTATCATTGGCTCCGCTTCTTCTTCTCTCTCTCTCTCCTGGACCGTTGGTGGAGTAACATCTCCCCGTCCTTGGCTCCCGTTATGTAGCCGCTAACTGCTGTTTATTGTCCCTGAAGAAGACCTAAACCTGGTCGAAACGTTGGATGTACAGTAAGACGATTCTCATGTTTTGTCGGGCTCAAGAAAAATAAACGGCAAAGAACAATCCTTTCTCCGTTTTTTTTGCTAAAAGCTAAGTCATGCTGGAGCTAAATGCTAATGCTAAGCGGGCCCATAAGCTAACTGAGGCTATCCTAGCACAGCCCGCTAGCGAGTCCATAGACATTGAGGCGTACTACGCACAACATGAGGCGAACGCGAATGCGGCACGACGTATGACGATGCAATAACATCGAAGCAAGGGGACCGGAGAGAGGAGAGAGACGACGCACACACGATGACCTGCTAACCGAGCCACGCCGCTGAGACCGCTCCAGGTGCAGCGTCAGCTAAACCGCAACACGGACGGCTGCTGATGAAGGTGACGGCTTCGTGTTTACTTTTAACAAATAAATAACAGTTTAATAATAGAAAACTGGAGGCTGGAGACGGAGGACAACAGGAGGCTGCGTGGATGTTCGGGACTGCGGGACCTGTCCGGTTTGATGGACCGTGCACCGACAGTGGTCTTCGGACCGCTGTCCCAACCCTTTCACCCCTAACCAGCCAGTGCCTCGCCGGTCTGGGTCCTGTCTTCGCTGGACGTCTGTGCGGTCCCCGATGTTCCTGTCCCTAAGCCTAACCACAGAGGTTTTAAGCCCTAATCACAACCACAGTGACTCACCTGCAATCCACTAACATGGACTATTTCCTACTTTAATATGTATTCCTGCTATTAGGATTCTTCATCTGTGTGTACAATACTGTTTGCAATTATTTAAGAGACAAAGTTAACTCCCAGAATGTTATGCATATTTATAAACAGGACGTAGCTCAAAATGAAGCACAATTTGATTCCTAGTAATGTTTGCAACTCTGGTGAAGGTATGACAAATGTATAATTATTATAATGCACTGTATTGATAACGCCAATAGGGATGACTTTATGCTTGAAGGCAACATTGAAGGGCAATGGACCCATTCTTCAGTGGTTTGTATCTATCAGGGTGTTTTTAGATGAGACACCGGAAGGTGACCGGATGTCGTCATACCCAGCTCTATTATCATTGGCTCCGCTTCTTCTTCTCTCTCTCTCTCCTGGACCGTTGGTGGAGTAACATCTCCCCGTCCTTGGCTCCCGTTATGTAGCCGCTAACTGCTGTTTATTGTCCCTGAAGAAGACCTAAACCTGGTCGAAACGTTGGATGTACAGTAAGACGATTCTCATGTTTTGTCGGGCTCAAGAAAAATAAACGGCAAAGAACAATCCTTTCTCCGTTTTTTTTGCTAAAAGCTAAGTCATGCTGGAGCTAAATGCTAATGCTAAGCGGGCCCATAAGCTAACTGAGGCTATCCTAGCACAGCCCGCTAGCGAGTCCATAGACATTGAGGCGTACTACGCACAACATGAGGCGAACGCGAATGCGGCACGACGTATGACGATGCAATAACATCGAAGCAAGGGGACCGGAGAGAGGAGAGAGACGACGCACACACGATGACCTGCTAACCGAGCCACGCCGCTGAGACCGCTCCAGGTGCAGCGTCAGCTAAACCGCAACACGGACGGCTGCTGATGAAGGTGACGGCTTCGTGTTTACTTTTAACAAATAAATAACAGTTTAATAATAGAAAACTGGAGGCTGGAGACGGAGGACAACAGGAGGCTGCGTGGATGTTCGGGACTGCGGGACCTGTCCGGTTTGATGGACCGTGCACCGACAGTGGTCTTCGGACCGCTGTCCCAACCCTTTCACCCCTAACCAGCCAGTGCCTCGCCGGTCTGGGTCCTGTCTTCGCTGGACGTCTGTGCGGTCCCCGATGTTCCTGTCCCTAAGCCTAACCACAGAGGTTTTAAGCCCTAATCACAACCACAGTGACTCACCTGCAATCCACTAACATGGACTATTTCCTACTTTAATATGTATTCCTGCTATTAGGATTCTTCATCTGAGTGTACAATACTGTTTGCAATTATTTAAGAGACAAAGTTAACTCCCAGAATGTTATGCATATTTATAAACAGGACGTAGCTCAAAATGAAGCACAATTTGATTCCTAGTAATGTTTGCAACTCTGGTGAAGGTATGACAAATGTATAATTATTATAATGCACTGTATTGATAACGCCAATAGGGATGACTTTATGCTTGAAGGCAACATTGAAGGGCAATGGACCCATTCTTCAGTGGTTTGTATCTATCAGGGTGTTTTTAGATGAGACACCGGAAGGTGACCGGATGTCGTCATACCCAGCTCTATTATCATTGGCTCCGCTTCTTCTTCTCTCTCTCTCTCCTGGACCGTTGGTGGAGTAACATCTCCCCGTCCTTGGCTCCCGTTATGTAGCCGCTAACTGCTGTTTATTGTCCCTGAAGAAGACCTAAACCTGGTCGAAACGTTGGATGTACAGTAAGACGATTCTCATGTTTTGTCGGGCTCAAGAAAAATAAACGGCAAAGAACAATCCTTTCTCCGTTTTTTTTGCTAAAAGCTAAGTCATGCTGGAGCTAAATGCTAATGCTAAGCGGGCCCATAAGCTAACTGAGGCTATCCTAGCACAGCCCGCTAGCGAGTCCATAGACATTGAGGCGTACTACGCACAACATGAGGCGAACGCGAATGCGGCACGACGTATGACGATGCAATAACATCGAAGCAAGGGGACCGGAGAGAGGAGAGAGACGACGCACACACGATGACCTGCTAACCGAGCCACGCCGCTGAGACCGCTCCAGGTGCAGCGTCAGCTAAACCGCAACACGGACGGCTGCTGATGAAGGTGACGGCTTCGTGTTTACTTTTAACAAATAAATAACAGTTTAATAATAGAAAACTGGAGGCTGGAGACGGAGGACAACAGGAGGCTGCGTGGATGTTCGGGACTGCGGGACCTGTCCGGTTTGATGGACCGTGCACCGACAGTGGTCTTCGGACCGCTGTCCCAACCCTTTCACCCCTAACCAGCCAGTGCCTCGCCGGTCTGGGTCCTGTCTTCGCTGGACGTCTGTGCGGTCCCCGATGTTCCTGTCCCTAAGCCTAACCACAGAGGTTTTAAGCCCTAATCACAACCACAGTGACTCACCTGCAATCCACTAACATGGACTATTTCCTACTTTAATATGTATTCCTGCTATTAGGATTCTTCATCTGTGTGTACAATACTGTTTGCAATTATTTAAGAGACAAAGTTAACTCCCAGAATGTTATGCATATTTATAAACAGGACGTAGCTCAAAATGAAGCACAATTTGATTCCTAGTAATGTTTGCAACTCTGGTGAAGGTATGACAAATGTATAATTATTATAATGCACTGTATTGATAACGCCAATAGGGATGACTTTATGCTTGAAGGCAACATTGAAGGGCAATGGACCCATTCTTCAGTGGTTTGTATCTATCAGGGTGTTTTTAGATGAGACACCGGAAGGTGACCGGATGTCGTCATACCCAGCTCTATTATCATTGGCTCCGCTTCTTCTTCTCTCTCTCTCTCCTGGACCGTTGGTGGAGTAACATCTCCCCGTCCTTGGCTCCCGTTATGTAGCCGCTAACTGCTGTTTATTGTCCCTGAAGAAGACCTAAACCTGGTCGAAACGTTGGATGTACAGTAAGACGATTCTCATGTTTTGTCGGGCTCAAGAAAAATAAACGGCAAAGAACAATCCTTTCTCCGTTTTTTTTGCTAAAAGCTAAGTCATGCTGGAGCTAAATGCTAATGCTAAGCGGGCCCATAAGCTAACTGAGGCTATCCTAGCACAGCCCGCTAGCGAGTCCATAGACATTGAGGCGTACTACGCACAACATGAGGCGAACGCGAATGCGGCACGACGTATGACGATGCAATAACATCGAAGCAAGGGGACCGGAGAGAGGAGAGAGACGACGCACACACGATGACCTGCTAACCGAGCCACGCCGCTGAGACCGCTCCAGGTGCAGCGTCAGCTAAACCGCAACACGGACGGCTGCTGATGAAGGTGACGGCTTCGTGTTTACTTTTAACAAATAAATAACAGTTTAATAATAGAAAACTGGAGGCTGGAGACGGAGGACAACAGGAGGCTGCGTGGATGTTCGGGACTGCGGGACCTGTCCGGTTTGATGGACCGTGCACCGACAGTGGTCTTCGGACCGCTGTCCCAACCCTTTCACCCCTAACCAGCCAGTGCCTCGCCGGTCTGGGTCCTGTCTTCGCTGGACGTCTGTGCGGTCCCCGATGTTCCTGTCCCTAAGCCTAACCACAGAGGTTTTAAGCCCTAATCACAACCACAGTGACTCACCTGCAATCCACTAACATGGACTATTTCCTACTTTAATATGTATTCCTGCTATTAGGATTCTTCATCTGTGTGTACAATACTGTTTGCAATTATTTAAGAGACAAAGTTAACTCCCAGAATGTTATGCATATTTATAAACAGGACGTAGCTCAAAATGAAGCACAATTTGATTCCTAGTAATGTTTGCAACTCTGGTGAAGGTATGACAAATGTATAATTATTATAATGCACTGTATTGATAACGCCAATAGGGATGACTTTATGCTTGAAGGCAACATTGAAGGGCAATGGACCCATTCTTCAGTGGTTTGTATCTATCAGGGTGTTTTTAGATGAGACACCGGAAGGTGACCGGATGTCGTCATACCCAGCTCTATTATCATTGGCTCCGCTTCTTCTTCTCTCTCTCTCTCCTGGACCGTTGGTGGAGTAACATCTCCCCGTCCTTGGCTCCCGTTATGTAGCCGCTAACTGCTGTTTATTGTCCCTGAAGAAGACCTAAACCTGGTCGAAACGTTGGATGTACAGTAAGACGATTCTCATGTTTTGTCGGGCTCAAGAAAAATAAACGGCAAAGAACAATCCTTTCTCCGTTTTTTTTGCTAAAAGCTAAGTCATGCTGGAGCTAAATGCTAATGCTAAGCGGGCCCATAAGCTAACTGAGGCTATCCTAGCACAGCCCGCTAGCGAGTCCATAGACATTGAGGCGTACTACGCACAACATGAGGCGAACGCGAATGCGGCACGACGTATGACGATGCAATAACATCGAAGCAAGGGGACCGGAGAGAGGAGAGAGACGACGCACACACGATGACCTGCTAACCGAGCCACGCCGCTGAGACCGCTCCAGGTGCAGCGTCAGCTAAACCGCAACACGGACGGCTGCTGATGAAGGTGACGGCTTCGTGTTTACTTTTAACAAATAAATAACAGTTTAATAATAGAAAACTGGAGGCTGGAGACGGAGGACAACAGGAGGCTGCGTGGATGTTCGGGACTGCGGGACCTGTCCGGTTTGATGGACCGTGCACCGACAGTGGTCTTCGGACCGCTGTCCCAACCCTTTCACCCCTAACCAGCCAGTGCCTCGCCGGTCTGGGTCCTGTCTTCGCTGGACGTCTGTGCGGTCCCCGATGTTCCTGTCCCTAAGCCTAACCACAGAGGTTTTAAGCCCTAATCACAACCACAGTGACTCACCTGCAATCCACTAACATGGACTATTTCCTACTTTAATATGTATTCCTGCTATTAGGATTCTTCATCTGTGTGTACAATACTGTTTGCAATTATTTAAGAGACAAAGTTAACTCCCAGAATGTTATGCATATTTATAAACAGGACGTAGCTCAAAATGAAGCACAATTTGATTCCTAGTAATGTTTGCAACTCTGGTGAAGGTATGACAAATGTATAATTATTATAATGCACTGTATTGATAACGCCAATAGGGATGACTTTATGCTTGAAGGCAACATTGAAGGGCAATGGACCCATTCTTCAGTGGTTTGTATCTATCAGGGTGTTTTTAGATGAGACACCGGAAGGTGACCGGATGTCGTCATACCCAGCTCTATTATCATTGGCTCCGCTTCTTCTTCTCTCTCTCTCTCCTGGACCGTTGGTGGAGTAACATCTCCCCGTCCTTGGCTCCCGTTATGTAGCCGCTAACTGCTGTTTATTGTCCCTGAAGAAGACCTAAACCTGGTCGAAACGTTGGATGTACAGTAAGACGATTCTCATGTTTTGTCGGGCTCAAGAAAAATAAACGGCAAAGAACAATCCTTTCTCCGTTTTTTTTGCTAAAAGCTAAGTCATGCTGGAGCTAAATGCTAATGCTAAGCGGGCCCATAAGCTAACTGAGGCTATCCTAGCACAGCCCGCTAGCGAGTCCATAGACATTGAGGCGTACTACGCACAACATGAGGCGAACGCGAATGCGGCACGACGTATGACGATGCAATAACATCGAAGCAAGGGGACCGGAGAGAGGAGAGAGACGACGCACACACGATGACCTGCTAACCGAGCCACGCCGCTGAGACCGCTCCAGGTGCAGCGTCAGCTAAACCGCAACACGGACGGCTGCTGATGAAGGTGACGGCTTCGTGTTTACTTTTAACAAATAAATAACAGTTTAATAATAGAAAACTGGAGGCTGGAGACGGAGGACAACAGGAGGCTGCGTGGATGTTCGGGACTGCGGGACCTGTCCGGTTTGATGGACCGTGCACCGACAGTGGTCTTCGGACCGCTGTCCCAACCCTTTCACCCCTAACCAGCCAGTGCCTCGCCGGTCTGGGTCCTGTCTTCGCTGGACGTCTGTGCGGTCCCCGATGTTCCTGTCCCTAAGCCTAACCACAGAGGTTTTAAGCCCTAATCACAACCACAGTGACTCACCTGCAATCCACTAACATGGACTATTTCCTACTTTAATATGTATTCCTGCTATTAGGATTCTTCATCTGTGTGTACAATACTGTTTGCAATTATTTAAGAGACAAAGTTAACTCCCAGAATGTTATGCATATTTATAAACAGGACGTAGCTCAAAATGAAGCACAATTTGATTCCTAGTAATGTTTGCAACTCTGGTGAAGGTATGACAAATGTATAATTATTATAATGCACTGTATTGATAACGCCAATAGGGATGACTTTATGCTTGAAGGCAACATTGAAGGGCAATGGACCCATTCTTCAGTGGTTTGTATCTATCAGGGTGTTTTTAGATGAGACACCGGAAGGTGACCGGATGTCGTCATACCCAGCTCTATTATCATTGGCTCCGCTTCTTCTTCTCTCTCTCTCTCCTGGACCGTTGGTGGAGTAACATCTCCCCGTCCTTGGCTCCCGTTATGTAGCCGCTAACTGCTGTTTATTGTCCCTGAAGAAGACCTAAACCTGGTCGAAACGTTGGATGTACAGTAAGACGATTCTCATGTTTTGTCGGGCTCAAGAAAAATAAACGGCAAAGAACAATCCTTTCTCCGTTTTTTTTGCTAAAAGCTAAGTCATGCTGGAGCTAAATGCTAATGCTAAGCGGGCCCATAAGCTAACTGAGGCTATCCTAGCACAGCCCGCTAGCGAGTCCATAGACATTGAGGCGTACTACGCACAACATGAGGCGAACGCGAATGCGGCACGACGTATGACGATGCAATAACATCGAAGCAAGGGGACCGGAGAGAGGAGAGAGACGACGCACACACGATGACCTGCTAACCGAGCCACGCCGCTGAGACCGCTCCAGGTGCAGCGTCAGCTAAACCGCAACACGGACGGCTGCTGATGAAGGTGACGGCTTCGTGTTTACTTTTAACAAATAAATAACAGTTTAATAATAGAAAACTGGAGGCTGGAGACGGAGGACAACAGGAGGCTGCGTGGATGTTCGGGACTGCGGGACCTGTCCGGTTTGATGGACCGTGCACCGACAGTGGTCTTCGGACCGCTGTCCCAACCCTTTCACCCCTAACCAGCCAGTGCCTCGCCGGTCTGGGTCCTGTCTTCGCTGGACGTCTGTGCGGTCCCCGATGTTCCTGTCCCTAAGCCTAACCACAGAGGTTTTAAGCCCTAATCACAACCACAGTGACTCACCTGCAATCCACTAACATGGACTATTTCCTACTTTAATATGTATTCCTGCTATTAGGATTCTTCATCTGTGTGTACAATACTGTTTGCAATTATTTAAGAGACAAAGTTAACTCCCAGAATGTTATGCATATTTATAAACAGGACGTAGCTCAAAATGAAGCACAATTTGATTCCTAGTAATGTTTGCAACTCTGGTGAAGGTATGACAAATGTATAATTATTATAATGCACTGTATTGATAACGCCAATAGGGATGACTTTATGCTTGAAGGCAACATTGAAGGGCAATGGACCCATTCTTCAGTGGTTTGTATCTATCAGGGTGTTTTTAGATGAGACACCGGAAGGTGACCGGATGTCGTCATACCCAGCTCTATTATCATTGGCTCCGCTTCTTCTTCTCTCTCTCTCTCCTGGACCGTTGGTGGAGTAACATCTCCCCGTCCTTGGCTCCCGTTATGTAGCCGCTAACTGCTGTTTATTGTCCCTGAAGAAGACCTAAACCTGGTCGAAACGTTGGATGTACAGTAAGACGATTCTCATGTTTTGTCGGGCTCAAGAAAAATAAACGGCAAAGAACAATCCTTTCTCCGTTTTTTTTGCTAAAAGCTAAGTCATGCTGGAGCTAAATGCTAATGCTAAGCGGGCCCATAAGCTAACTGAGGCTATCCTAGCACAGCCCGCTAGCGAGTCCATAGACATTGAGGCGTACTACGCACAACATGAGGCGAACGCGAATGCGGCACGACGTATGACGATGCAATAACATCGAAGCAAGGGGACCGGAGAGAGGAGAGAGACGACGCACACACGATGACCTGCTAACCGAGCCACGCCGCTGAGACCGCTCCAGGTGCAGCGTCAGCTAAACCGCAACACGGACGGCTGCTGATGAAGGTGACGGCTTCGTGTTTACTTTTAACAAATAAATAACAGTTTAATAATAGAAAACTGGAGGCTGGAGACGGAGGACAACAGGAGGCTGCGTGGATGTTCGGGACTGCGGGACCTGTCCGGTTTGATGGACCGTGCACCGACAGTGGTCTTCGGACCGCTGTCCCAACCCTTTCACCCCTAACCAGCCAGTGCCTCGCCGGTCTGGGTCCTGTCTTCGCTGGACGTCTGTGCGGTCCCCGATGTTCCTGTCCCTAAGCCTAACCACAGAGGTTTTAAGCCCTAATCACAACCACAGTGACTCACCTGCAATCCACTAACATGGACTATTTCCTACTTTAATATGTATTCCTGCTATTAGGATTCTTCATCTGAGTGTACAATACTGTTTGCAATTATTTAAGAGACAAAGTTAACTCCCAGAATGTTATGCATATTTATAAACAGGACGTAGCTCAAAATGAAGCACAATTTGATTCCTAGTAATGTTTGCAACTCTGGTGAAGGTATGACAAATGTATAATTATTATAATGCACTGTATTGATAACGCCAATAGGGATGACTTTATGCTTGAAGGCAACATTGAAGGGCAATGGACCCATTCTTCAGTGGTTTGTATCTATCAGGGTGTTTTTAGATGAGACACCGGAAGGTGACCGGATGTCGTCATACCCAGCTCTATTATCATTGGCTCCGCTTCTTCTTCTCTCTCTCTCTCCTGGACCGTTGGTGGAGTAACATCTCCCCGTCCTTGGCTCCCGTTATGTAGCCGCTAACTGCTGTTTATTGTCCCTGAAGAAGACCTAAACCTGGTCGAAACGTTGGATGTACAGTAAGACGATTCTCATGTTTTGTCGGGCTCAAGAAAAATAAACGGCAAAGAACAATCCTTTCTCCGTTTTTTTTGCTAAAAGCTAAGTCATGCTGGAGCTAAATGCTAATGCTAAGCGGGCCCATAAGCTAACTGAGGCTATCCTAGCACAGCCCGCTAGCGAGTCCATAGACATTGAGGCGTACTACGCACAACATGAGGCGAACGCGAATGCGGCACGACGTATGACGATGCAATAACATCGAAGCAAGGGGACCGGAGAGAGGAGAGAGACGACGCACACACGATGACCTGCTAACCGAGCCACGCCGCTGAGACCGCTCCAGGTGCAGCGTCAGCTAAACCGCAACACGGACGGCTGCTGATGAAGGTGACGGCTTCGTGTTTACTTTTAACAAATAAATAACAGTTTAATAATAGAAAACTGGAGGCTGGAGACGGAGGACAACAGGAGGCTGCGTGGATGTTCGGGACTGCGGGACCTGTCCGGTTTGATGGACCGTGCACCGACAGTGGTCTTCGGACCGCTGTCCCAACCCTTTCACCCCTAACCAGCCAGTGCCTCGCCGGTCTGGGTCCTGTCTTCGCTGGACGTCTGTGCGGTCCCCGATGTTCCTGTCCCTAAGCCTAACCACAGAGGTTTTAAGCCCTAATCACAACCACAGTGACTCACCTGCAATCCACTAACATGGACTATTTCCTACTTTAATATGTATTCCTGCTATTAGGATTCTTCATCTGTGTGTACAATACTGTTTGCAATTATTTAAGAGACAAAGTTAACTCCCAGAATGTTATGCATATTTATAAACAGGACGTAGCTCAAAATGAAGCACAATTTGATTCCTAGTAATGTTTGCAACTCTGGTGAAGGTATGACAAATGTATAATTATTATAATGCACTGTATTGATAACGCCAATAGGGATGACTTTATGCTTGAAGGCAACATTGAAGGGCAATGGACCCATTCTTCAGTGGTTTGTATCTATCAGGGTGTTTTTAGATGAGACACCGGAAGGTGACCGGATGTCGTCATACCCAGCTCTATTATCATTGGCTCCGCTTCTTCTTCTCTCTCTCTCTCCTGGACCGTTGGTGGAGTAACATCTCCCCGTCCTTGGCTCCCGTTATGTAGCCGCTAACTGCTGTTTATTGTCCCTGAAGAAGACCTAAACCTGGTCGAAACGTTGGATGTACAGTAAGACGATTCTCATGTTTTGTCGGGCTCAAGAAAAATAAACGGCAAAGAACAATCCTTTCTCCGTTTTTTTTGCTAAAAGCTAAGTCATGCTGGAGCTAAATGCTAATGCTAAGCGGGCCCATAAGCTAACTGAGGCTATCCTAGCACAGCCCGCTAGCGAGTCCATAGACATTGAGGCGTACTACGCACAACATGAGGCGAACGCGAATGCGGCACGACGTATGACGATGCAATAACATCGAAGCAAGGGGACCGGAGAGAGGAGAGAGACGACGCACACACGATGACCTGCTAACCGAGCCACGCCGCTGAGACCGCTCCAGGTGCAGCGTCAGCTAAACCGCAACACGGACGGCTGCTGATGAAGGTGACGGCTTCGTGTTTACTTTTAACAAATAAATAACAGTTTAATAATAGAAAACTGGAGGCTGGAGACGGAGGACAACAGGAGGCTGCGTGGATGTTCGGGACTGCGGGACCTGTCCGGTTTGATGGACCGTGCACCGACAGTGGTCTTCGGACCGCTGTCCCAACCCTTTCACCCCTAACCAGCCAGTGCCTCGCCGGTCTGGGTCCTGTCTTCGCTGGACGTCTGTGCGGTCCCCGATGTTCCTGTCCCTAAGCCTAACCACAGAGGTTTTAAGCCCTAATCACAACCACAGTGACTCACCTGCAATCCACTAACATGGACTATTTCCTACTTTAATATGTATTCCTGCTATTAGGATTCTTCATCTGTGTGTACAATACTGTTTGCAATTATTTAAGAGACAAAGTTAACTCCCAGAATGTTATGCATATTTATAAACAGGACGTAGCTCAAAATGAAGCACAATTTGATTCCTAGTAATGTTTGCAACTCTGGTGAAGGTATGACAAATGTATAATTATTATAATGCACTGTATTGATAACGCCAATAGGGATGACTTTATGCTTGAAGGCAACATTGAAGGGCAATGGACCCATTCTTCAGTGGTTTGTATCTATCAGGGTGTTTTTAGATGAGACACCGGAAGGTGACCGGATGTCGTCATACCCAGCTCTATTATCATTGGCTCCGCTTCTTCTTCTCTCTCTCTCTCCTGGACCGTTGGTGGAGTAACATCTCCCCGTCCTTGGCTCCCGTTATGTAGCCGCTAACTGCTGTTTATTGTCCCTGAAGAAGACCTAAACCTGGTCGAAACGTTGGATGTACAGTAAGACGATTCTCATGTTTTGTCGGGCTCAAGAAAAATAAACGGCAAAGAACAATCCTTTCTCCGTTTTTTTTGCTAAAAGCTAAGTCATGCTGGAGCTAAATGCTAATGCTAAGCGGGCCCATAAGCTAACTGAGGCTATCCTAGCACAGCCCGCTAGCGAGTCCATAGACATTGAGGCGTACTACGCACAACATGAGGCGAACGCGAATGCGGCACGACGTATGACGATGCAATAACATCGAAGCAAGGGGACCGGAGAGAGGAGAGAGACGACGCACACACGATGACCTGCTAACCGAGCCACGCCGCTGAGACCGCTCCAGGTGCAGCGTCAGCTAAACCGCAACACGGACGGCTGCTGATGAAGGTGACGGCTTCGTGTTTACTTTTAACAAATAAATAACAGTTTAATAATAGAAAACTGGAGGCTGGAGACGGAGGACAACAGGAGGCTGCGTGGATGTTCGGGACTGCGGGACCTGTCCGGTTTGATGGACCGTGCACCGACAGTGGTCTTCGGACCGCTGTCCCAACCCTTTCACCCCTAACCAGCCAGTGCCTCGCCGGTCTGGGTCCTGTCTTCGCTGGACGTCTGTGCGGTCCCCGATGTTCCTGTCCCTAAGCCTAACCACAGAGGTTTTAAGCCCTAATCACAACCACAGTGACTCACCTGCAATCCACTAACATGGACTATTTCCTACTTTAATATGTATTCCTGCTATTAGGATTCTTCATCTGTGTGTACAATACTGTTTGCAATTATTTAAGAGACAAAGTTAACTCCCAGAATGTTATGCATATTTATAAACAGGACGTAGCTCAAAATGAAGCACAATTTGATTCCTAGTAATGTTTGCAACTCTGGTGAAGGTATGACAAATGTATAATTATTATAATGCACTGTATTGATAACGCCAATAGGGATGACTTTATGCTTGAAGGCAACATTGAAGGGCAATGGACCCATTCTTCAGTGGTTTGTATCTATCAGGGTGTTTTTAGATGAGACACCGGAAGGTGACCGGATGTCGTCATACCCAGCTCTATTATCATTGGCTCCGCTTCTTCTTCTCTCTCTCTCTCCTGGACCGTTGGTGGAGTAACATCTCCCCGTCCTTGGCTCCCGTTATGTAGCCGCTAACTGCTGTTTATTGTCCCTGAAGAAGACCTAAACCTGGTCGAAACGTTGGATGTACAGTAAGACGATTCTCATGTTTTGTCGGGCTCAAGAAAAATAAACGGCAAAGAACAATCCTTTCTCCGTTTTTTTTGCTAAAAGCTAAGTCATGCTGGAGCTAAATGCTAATGCTAAGCGGGCCCATAAGCTAACTGAGGCTATCCTAGCACAGCCCGCTAGCGAGTCCATAGACATTGAGGCGTACTACGCACAACATGAGGCGAACGCGAATGCGGCACGACGTATGACGATGCAATAACATCGAAGCAAGGGGACCGGAGAGAGGAGAGAGACGACGCACACACGATGACCTGCTAACCGAGCCACGCCGCTGAGACCGCTCCAGGTGCAGCGTCAGCTAAACCGCAACACGGACGGCTGCTGATGAAGGTGACGGCTTCGTGTTTACTTTTAACAAATAAATAACAGTTTAATAATAGAAAACTGGAGGCTGGAGACGGAGGACAACAGGAGGCTGCGTGGATGTTCGGGACTGCGGGACCTGTCCGGTTTGATGGACCGTGCACCGACAGTGGTCTTCGGACCGCTGTCCCAACCCTTTCACCCCTAACCAGCCAGTGCCTCGCCGGTCTGGGTCCTGTCTTCGCTGGACGTCTGTGCGGTCCCCGATGTTCCTGTCCCTAAGCCTAACCACAGAGGTTTTAAGCCCTAATCACAACCACAGTGACTCACCTGCAATCCACTAACATGGACTATTTCCTACTTTAATATGTATTCCTGCTATTAGGATTCTTCATCTGTGTGTACAATACTGTTTGCAATTATTTAAGAGACAAAGTTAACTCCCAGAATGTTATGCATATTTATAAACAGGACGTAGCTCAAAATGAAGCACAATTTGATTCCTAGTAATGTTTGCAACTCTGGTGAAGGTATGACAAATGTATAATTATTATAATGCACTGTATTGATAACGCCAATAGGGATGACTTTATGCTTGAAGGCAACATTGAAGGGCAATGGACCCATTCTTCAGTGGTTTGTATCTATCAGGGTGTTTTTAGATGAGACACCGGAAGGTGACCGGATGTCGTCATACCCAGCTCTATTATCATTGGCTCCGCTTCTTCTTCTCTCTCTCTCTCCTGGACCGTTGGTGGAGTAACATCTCCCCGTCCTTGGCTCCCGTTATGTAGCCGCTAACTGCTGTTTATTGTCCCTGAAGAAGACCTAAACCTGGTCGAAACGTTGGATGTACAGTAAGACGATTCTCATGTTTTGTCGGGCTCAAGAAAAATAAACGGCAAAGAACAATCCTTTCTCCGTTTTTTTTGCTAAAAGCTAAGTCATGCTGGAGCTAAATGCTAATGCTAAGCGGGCCCATAAGCTAACTGAGGCTATCCTAGCACAGCCCGCTAGCGAGTCCATAGACATTGAGGCGTACTACGCACAACATGAGGCGAACGCGAATGCGGCACGACGTATGACGATGCAATAACATCGAAGCAAGGGGACCGGAGAGAGGAGAGAGACGACGCACACACGATGACCTGCTAACCGAGCCACGCCGCTGAGACCGCTCCAGGTGCAGCGTCAGCTAAACCGCAACACGGACGGCTGCTGATGAAGGTGACGGCTTCGTGTTTACTTTTAACAAATAAATAACAGTTTAATAATAGAAAACTGGAGGCTGGAGACGGAGGACAACAGGAGGCTGCGTGGATGTTCGGGACTGCGGGACCTGTCCGGTTTGATGGACCGTGCACCGACAGTGGTCTTCGGACCGCTGTCCCAACCCTTTCACCCCTAACCAGCCAGTGCCTCGCCGGTCTGGGTCCTGTCTTCGCTGGACGTCTGTGCGGTCCCCGATGTTCCTGTCCCTAAGCCTAACCACAGAGGTTTTAAGCCCTAATCACAACCACAGTGACTCACCTGCAATCCACTAACATGGACTATTTCCTACTTTAATATGTATTCCTGCTATTAGGATTCTTCATCTGTGTGTACAATACTGTTTGCAATTATTTAAGAGACAAAGTTAACTCCCAGAATGTTATGCATATTTATAAACAGGACGTAGCTCAAAATGAAGCACAATTTGATTCCTAGTAATGTTTGCAACTCTGGTGAAGGTATGACAAATGTATAATTATTATAATGCACTGTATTGATAACGCCAATAGGGATGACTTTATGCTTGAAGGCAACATTGAAGGGCAATGGACCCATTCTTCAGTGGTTTGTATCTATCAGGGTGTTTTTAGATGAGACACCGGAAGGTGACCGGATGTCGTCATACCCAGCTCTATTATCATTGGCTCCGCTTCTTCTTCTCTCTCTCTCTCCTGGACCGTTGGTGGAGTAACATCTCCCCGTCCTTGGCTCCCGTTATGTAGCCGCTAACTGCTGTTTATTGTCCCTGAAGAAGACCTAAACCTGGTCGAAACGTTGGATGTACAGTAAGACGATTCTCATGTTTTGTCGGGCTCAAGAAAAATAAACGGCAAAGAACAATCCTTTCTCCGTTTTTTTTGCTAAAAGCTAAGTCATGCTGGAGCTAAATGCTAATGCTAAGCGGGCCCATAAGCTAACTGAGGCTATCCTAGCACAGCCCGCTAGCGAGTCCATAGACATTGAGGCGTACTACGCACAACATGAGGCGAACGCGAATGCGGCACGACGTATGACGATGCAATAACATCGAAGCAAGGGGACCGGAGAGAGGAGAGAGACGACGCACACACGATGACCTGCTAACCGAGCCACGCCGCTGAGACCGCTCCAGGTGCAGCGTCAGCTAAACCGCAACACGGACGGCTGCTGATGAAGGTGACGGCTTCGTGTTTACTTTTAACAAATAAATAACAGTTTAATAATAGAAAACTGGAGGCTGGAGACGGAGGACAACAGGAGGCTGCGTGGATGTTCGGGACTGCGGGACCTGTCCGGTTTGATGGACCGTGCACCGACAGTGGTCTTCGGACCGCTGTCCCAACCCTTTCACCCCTAACCAGCCAGTGCCTCGCCGGTCTGGGTCCTGTCTTCGCTGGACGTCTGTGCGGTCCCCGATGTTCCTGTCCCTAAGCCTAACCACAGAGGTTTTAAGCCCTAATCACAACCACAGTGACTCACCTGCAATCCACTAACATGGACTATTTCCTACTTTAATATGTATTCCTGCTATTAGGATTCTTCATCTGTGTGTACAATACTGTTTGCAATTATTTAAGAGACAAAGTTAACTCCCAGAATGTTATGCATATTTATAAACAGGACGTAGCTCAAAATGAAGCACAATTTGATTCCTAGTAATGTTTGCAACTCTGGTGAAGGTATGACAAATGTATAATTATTATAATGCACTGTATTGATAACGCCAATAGGGATGACTTTATGCTTGAAGGCAACATTGAAGGGCAATGGACCCATTCTTCAGTGGTTTGTATCTATCAGGGTGTTTTTAGATGAGACACCGGAAGGTGACCGGATGTCGTCATACCCAGCTCTATTATCATTGGCTCCGCTTCTTCTTCTCTCTCTCTCTCCTGGACCGTTGGTGGAGTAACATCTCCCCGTCCTTGGCTCCCGTTATGTAGCCGCTAACTGCTGTTTATTGTCCCTGAAGAAGACCTAAACCTGGTCGAAACGTTGGATGTACAGTAAGACGATTCTCATGTTTTGTCGGGCTCAAGAAAAATAAACGGCAAAGAACAATCCTTTCTCCGTTTTTTTTGCTAAAAGCTAAGTCATGCTGGAGCTAAATGCTAATGCTAAGCGGGCCCATAAGCTAACTGAGGCTATCCTAGCACAGCCCGCTAGCGAGTCCATAGACATTGAGGCGTACTACGCACAACATGAGGCGAACGCGAATGCGGCACGACGTATGACGATGCAATAACATCGAAGCAAGGGGACCGGAGAGAGGAGAGAGACGACGCACACACGATGACCTGCTAACCGAGCCACGCCGCTGAGACCGCTCCAGGTGCAGCGTCAGCTAAACCGCAACACGGACGGCTGCTGATGAAGGTGACGGCTTCGTGTTTACTTTTAACAAATAAATAACAGTTTAATAATAGAAAACTGGAGGCTGGAGACGGAGGACAACAGGAGGCTGCGTGGATGTTCGGGACTGCGGGACCTGTCCGGTTTGATGGACCGTGCACCGACAGTGGTCTTCGGACCGCTGTCCCAACCCTTTCACCCCTAACCAGCCAGTGCCTCGCCGGTCTGGGTCCTGTCTTCGCTGGACGTCTGTGCGGTCCCCGATGTTCCTGTCCCTAAGCCTAACCACAGAGGTTTTAAGCCCTAATCACAACCACAGTGACTCACCTGCAATCCACTAACATGGACTATTTCCTACTTTAATATGTATTCCTGCTATTAGGATTCTTCATCTGTGTGTACAATACTGTTTGCAATTATTTAAGAGACAAAGTTAACTCCCAGAATGTTATGCATATTTATAAACAGGACGTAGCTCAAAATGAAGCACAATTTGATTCCTAGTAATGTTTGCAACTCTGGTGAAGGTATGACAAATGTATAATTATTATAATGCACTGTATTGATAACGCCAATAGGGATGACTTTATGCTTGAAGGCAACATTGAAGGGCAATGGACCCATTCTTCAGTGGTTTGTATCTATCAGGGTGTTTTTAGATGAGACACCGGAAGGTGACCGGATGTCGTCATACCCAGCTCTATTATCATTGGCTCCGCTTCTTCTTCTCTCTCTCTCTCCTGGACCGTTGGTGGAGTAACATCTCCCCGTCCTTGGCTCCCGTTATGTAGCCGCTAACTGCTGTTTATTGTCCCTGAAGAAGACCTAAACCTGGTCGAAACGTTGGATGTACAGTAAGACGATTCTCATGTTTTGTCGGGCTCAAGAAAAATAAACGGCAAAGAACAATCCTTTCTCCGTTTTTTTTGCTAAAAGCTAAGTCATGCTGGAGCTAAATGCTAATGCTAAGCGGGCCCATAAGCTAACTGAGGCTATCCTAGCACAGCCCGCTAGCGAGTCCATAGACATTGAGGCGTACTACGCACAACATGAGGCGAACGCGAATGCGGCACGACGTATGACGATGCAATAACATCGAAGCAAGGGGACCGGAGAGAGGAGAGAGACGACGCACACACGATGACCTGCTAACCGAGCCACGCCGCTGAGACCGCTCCAGGTGCAGCGTCAGCTAAACCGCAACACGGACGGCTGCTGATGAAGGTGACGGCTTCGTGTTTACTTTTAACAAATAAATAACAGTTTAATAATAGAAAACTGGAGGCTGGAGACGGAGGACAACAGGAGGCTGCGTGGATGTTCGGGACTGCGGGACCTGTCCGGTTTGATGGACCGTGCACCGACAGTGGTCTTCGGACCGCTGTCCCAACCCTTTCACCCCTAACCAGCCAGTGCCTCGCCGGTCTGGGTCCTGTCTTCGCTGGACGTCTGTGCGGTCCCCGATGTTCCTGTCCCTAAGCCTAACCACAGAGGTTTTAAGCCCTAATCACAACCACAGTGACTCACCTGCAATCCACTAACATGGACTATTTCCTACTTTAATATGTATTCCTGCTATTAGGATTCTTCATCTGAGTGTACAATACTGTTTGCAATTATTTAAGAGACAAAGTTAACTCCCAGAATGTTATGCATATTTATAAACAGGACGTAGCTCAAAATGAAGCACAATTTGATTCCTAGTAATGTTTGCAACTCTGGTGAAGGTATGACAAATGTATAATTATTATAATGCACTGTATTGATAACGCCAATAGGGATGACTTTATGCTTGAAGGCAACATTGAAGGGCAATGGACCCATTCTTCAGTGGTTTGTATCTATCAGGGTGTTTTTAGATGAGACACCGGAAGGTGACCGGATGTCGTCATACCCAGCTCTATTATCATTGGCTCCGCTTCTTCTTCTCTCTCTCTCTCCTGGACCGTTGGTGGAGTAACATCTCCCCGTCCTTGGCTCCCGTTATGTAGCCGCTAACTGCTGTTTATTGTCCCTGAAGAAGACCTAAACCTGGTCGAAACGTTGGATGTACAGTAAGACGATTCTCATGTTTTGTCGGGCTCAAGAAAAATAAACGGCAAAGAACAATCCTTTCTCCGTTTTTTTTGCTAAAAGCTAAGTCATGCTGGAGCTAAATGCTAATGCTAAGCGGGCCCATAAGCTAACTGAGGCTATCCTAGCACAGCCCGCTAGCGAGTCCATAGACATTGAGGCGTACTACGCACAACATGAGGCGAACGCGAATGCGGCACGACGTATGACGATGCAATAACATCGAAGCAAGGGGACCGGAGAGAGGAGAGAGACGACGCACACACGATGACCTGCTAACCGAGCCACGCCGCTGAGACCGCTCCAGGTGCAGCGTCAGCTAAACCGCAACACGGACGGCTGCTGATGAAGGTGACGGCTTCGTGTTTACTTTTAACAAATAAATAACAGTTTAATAATAGAAAACTGGAGGCTGGAGACGGAGGACAACAGGAGGCTGCGTGGATGTTCGGGACTGCGGGACCTGTCCGGTTTGATGGACCGTGCACCGACAGTGGTCTTCGGACCGCTGTCCCAACCCTTTCACCCCTAACCAGCCAGTGCCTCGCCGGTCTGGGTCCTGTCTTCGCTGGACGTCTGTGCGGTCCCCGATGTTCCTGTCCCTAAGCCTAACCACAGAGGTTTTAAGCCCTAATCACAACCACAGTGACTCACCTGCAATCCACTAACATGGACTATTTCCTACTTTAATATGTATTCCTGCTATTAGGATTCTTCATCTGTGTGTACAATACTGTTTGCAATTATTTAAGAGACAAAGTTAACTCCCAGAATGTTATGCATATTTATAAACAGGACGTAGCTCAAAATGAAGCACAATTTGATTCCTAGTAATGTTTGCAACTCTGGTGAAGGTATGACAAATGTATAATTATTATAATGCACTGTATTGATAACGCCAATAGGGATGACTTTATGCTTGAAGGCAACATTGAAGGGCAATGGACCCATTCTTCAGTGGTTTGTATCTATCAGGGTGTTTTTAGATGAGACACCGGAAGGTGACCGGATGTCGTCATACCCAGCTCTATTATCATTGGCTCCGCTTCTTCTTCTCTCTCTCTCTCCTGGACCGTTGGTGGAGTAACATCTCCCCGTCCTTGGCTCCCGTTATGTAGCCGCTAACTGCTGTTTATTGTCCCTGAAGAAGACCTAAACCTGGTCGAAACGTTGGATGTACAGTAAGACGATTCTCATGTTTTGTCGGGCTCAAGAAAAATAAACGGCAAAGAACAATCCTTTCTCCGTTTTTTTTGCTAAAAGCTAAGTCATGCTGGAGCTAAATGCTAATGCTAAGCGGGCCCATAAGCTAACTGAGGCTATCCTAGCACAGCCCGCTAGCGAGTCCATAGACATTGAGGCGTACTACGCACAACATGAGGCGAACGCGAATGCGGCACGACGTATGACGATGCAATAACATCGAAGCAAGGGGACCGGAGAGAGGAGAGAGACGACGCACACACGATGACCTGCTAACCGAGCCACGCCGCTGAGACCGCTCCAGGTGCAGCGTCAGCTAAACCGCAACACGGACGGCTGCTGATGAAGGTGACGGCTTCGTGTTTACTTTTAACAAATAAATAACAGTTTAATAATAGAAAACTGGAGGCTGGAGACGGAGGACAACAGGAGGCTGCGTGGATGTTCGGGACTGCGGGACCTGTCCGGTTTGATGGACCGTGCACCGACAGTGGTCTTCGGACCGCTGTCCCAACCCTTTCACCCCTAACCAGCCAGTGCCTCGCCGGTCTGGGTCCTGTCTTCGCTGGACGTCTGTGCGGTCCCCGATGTTCCTGTCCCTAAGCCTAACCACAGAGGTTTTAAGCCCTAATCACAACCACAGTGACTCACCTGCAATCCACTAACATGGACTATTTCCTACTTTAATATGTATTCCTGCTATTAGGATTCTTCATCTGTGTGTACAATACTGTTTGCAATTATTTAAGAGACAAAGTTAACTCCCAGAATGTTATGCATATTTATAAACAGGACGTAGCTCAAAATGAAGCACAATTTGATTCCTAGTAATGTTTGCAACTCTGGTGAAGGTATGACAAATGTATAATTATTATAATGCACTGTATTGATAACGCCAATAGGGATGACTTTATGCTTGAAGGCAACATTGAAGGGCAATGGACCCATTCTTCAGTGGTTTGTATCTATCAGGGTGTTTTTAGATGAGACACCGGAAGGTGACCGGATGTCGTCATACCCAGCTCTATTATCATTGGCTCCGCTTCTTCTTCTCTCTCTCTCTCCTGGACCGTTGGTGGAGTAACATCTCCCCGTCCTTGGCTCCCGTTATGTAGCCGCTAACTGCTGTTTATTGTCCCTGAAGAAGACCTAAACCTGGTCGAAACGTTGGATGTACAGTAAGACGATTCTCATGTTTTGTCGGGCTCAAGAAAAATAAACGGCAAAGAACAATCCTTTCTCCGTTTTTTTTGCTAAAAGCTAAGTCATGCTGGAGCTAAATGCTAATGCTAAGCGGGCCCATAAGCTAACTGAGGCTATCCTAGCACAGCCCGCTAGCGAGTCCATAGACATTGAGGCGTACTACGCACAACATGAGGCGAACGCGAATGCGGCACGACGTATGACGATGCAATAACATCGAAGCAAGGGGACCGGAGAGAGGAGAGAGACGACGCACACACGATGACCTGCTAACCGAGCCACGCCGCTGAGACCGCTCCAGGTGCAGCGTCAGCTAAACCGCAACACGGACGGCTGCTGATGAAGGTGACGGCTTCGTGTTTACTTTTAACAAATAAATAACAGTTTAATAATAGAAAACTGGAGGCTGGAGACGGAGGACAACAGGAGGCTGCGTGGATGTTCGGGACTGCGGGACCTGTCCGGTTTGATGGACCGTGCACCGACAGTGGTCTTCGGACCGCTGTCCCAACCCTTTCACCCCTAACCCTAACCCTAACCCTAACCCTAACCCTAACCCTAACCCTAACCCTAACCCTAACCCTAACCCCTAACCCTAACCCTAACCCTAACCCTAACCCTAACCCTAACCCTAACCCTAGATGAGCCAATACAGGCCCCTGCAGCGGCGGCGCCGGCGACAACAGCAGCACCAGCGGCCCAGACTGACCCGGCGAGTCATCCCCTGAGGCGAGTGAGACCTGTGGCCAGAGCGGAACCGGTAAACGCACCGCCCACACACACTATCGAGGCCCAGAGACGCCCAGACTCACCTCAGCCCGCCGCAGCAGCAGCAGCAGCAGCAGCACCTGTGGTACCTGTCATCACCACGACGGCGGCCCAGGTCCACGCGGGACCGCATGCTCCAGCGGCGGCGCTGGTGACGCCCTCCTCACCAGTGACGGCAGAACGGCGGCCCAGCACTCCTCCACTGATCCAGAACCTGTTAGACTTCCCGATCGAGGTTAGTTTCAACTCTGACACCCTCTCCCCCGACACGCCACAGTCGGCAGGGGGCTCACAGCAGGTGGTTTCACCCACTCCGTCTTCCCAGCTGCCCCGGCCACAGAGACTGAACTTTCGTAGACCACAGTTCACGATAGAACTTTCACCCAGCTCGTCGTCAGTGGCTTCAGCAGAGGCAGCAGCAGCAGCAGAGACGGAGGCGGAGGAGGCAGCAGCAGCAGAGACGGAGGCGGAGGAGGCAGCAGCAACAGCGCCATCATCAGCAGCGACATCACCGCCGACACCTCCACCGGCGGCAGCGACGCCCTCAATATCTGCTGTATGGTCCTTCGCACCGCGTAATCCGTGTGTGGCCCCGAACACGGACGAGGTGGAGTTCTCCCAGAGGAACCTGGAGGAGCTGGTGCAGCAGGAGGCGAGAGAGCCGTGGTCCCGGATGCAGAGGGACGTGAGGCACGTTCCCTTAACGCCCATCAGCACCACCAGGTTGAGGACAGCGGTGCAGACCCAGCTGATCCGGCCGGTGGCCACTCCCACTTCCGGCCTGCAGACACCGCAGGGAGCTCAGCGACCATGCAGACACCAGTCCACCGCGCGGAAGGCACAGGATTGGAGTCTCCATGTGACCAGGAAGTGGCTCATCATTGGAGACTCCAATGTGTACAAACTGCCAGCCCACAACATCGAGGATCTGCAGGTGGATGCTTTTCCAGGGGGCACCTTCAGGAACGCAGATCTCCTGATGAACAAGACGACCTCTGAGGTCACGGTGCAGAAGGTCATTTTGGCCTTCGGCATTAATAACCGGGTCCAAAAAACGCAGGAGACGGCCATCAAACAGCTGCAGAGGGCCCTCAGAAGCGTTAGACTGACTTTTCCATCTGCTGACGTTTTTGTGCCACAGGTCAACTTCTCCGGAGATCTTCCCCCGAAGGAGAAACTGCGCCTCACACATCTGAACACTGCCATTGCGAGAATGTGTGAGTACATCCCAGCGCTGCCAGCAGGTCTCTTTCACACAGGTCCGGATCACATCCACTGGACCCGAGCCACAGCTGCCCGCATATTTGACAATTGGGTTCACTACTTAAACTAATTGTCCCCATAAACCTGCCTACTCAGGAGGGGGATAAGTTAGTTATCAACCTCACTAAGCACTTTAAACTCACTGAAGCACAGCGCACTCTCCTTGGCAGGGGGTTAAATTTCATTCCCACTAAGGGAACTAATAAACAGATTGTGGAGCAGAGCCGCTTTGATCTACAGCAGTATCACAGGAGGTTAAAGCTGGCGGCTTATTTTGAAAACTCGAGAGAGTGTGAACGACTCCCGTTCATTTATAAATCGTCCTGGGCTCCTGTACAGGCACAAATACCACACACCATAACTGCTCTAATACAATCAGACATTCGGTATTTTAACACACGCTTCAAAATTCACCACGTGCCGCCTAACCTCAGTAGGGAGGAAGTGCGGGCACTTGATGAACTAGTTAATAACAAACACATAGTTATTAAACCAGCAGATAAGGGCAGCTCTATAGTGATCTTGGACAGGGAGCAATATTTATGGGAAGGCTACAGACAGCTTAATGATCCCAAATACTACACCAAATTGACCCACCCCATTTATCCAAACACTGTCCCGATTGTAAATAAAATCATCCTAACTCTACATGAGAAGAAGTTCATTAATCTGAAACAAAAGCATTATTTAATGGGTGACGCTGTACCTAGAGCCAGATTATTCTATATGCTGCCCAAAATACACAAGGACCCTGCCAAGTGGAGTAAACCACATGAAATCCCTCCCGGCAGGCCCATCGTGTCTGACTGCAGCAGTGAGACTTATCACACTGCAGAGTACCTCGACCACTTTTTGAATCCTCTGTCGACCACACACCCGAGTTACATAAAGGACACGTACCACTTTGTAGAGATAATTAAAAGACTCCGCATTCCGGACAACTCAATTTTATTCACCATAGATATTGATAGTCTCTATACAAACATTGACATAAAAGAAGGCATGCAGGCCGTTAAGAATTCATTTCGGAAACACCCCGACAAAAAGCGACCAGAAAAAGAATTATTACAGTTACTGGAGATCAGTCTGACCCAAAATGATTTTGAATTTAATGGGGAATTTTTCCTTCAAATCAAGGGTACAGCGATGGGGAAGAAGTTTGCTCCTGCATACGCTAACATTTTTATGGCTGAGTGGGAGGAATCAGTCCTGAAAATATGTCCTAAAAAGCCACTGCATTATTATAGATATTTGGACGACATCTGGGGTGTGTGGCCCCACTCGAGGGAGGATTTTGAAGTGTTTCTGTGCACCCTCAACAATCACAATCAGTCTATTAAAATCAAATCCACCGACAATTTGACTTCTGTTGATTTTCTGGACACCACAACGTTTAAAAGTAACACATTTAAGGAAACCCACACATTGGACATTAAGGTATTTTTTAAGGAGACAGACACACATGCTCTGCTCTTCAAGACCAGCTTCCACCCAAAGCACACATATGCTGGCTTAATCAAATCCCAACTGTTGAGGTTTCACAGAATATGCAGCAGAGAAGAGGATTTCCGTGTTGCAGTCGGGGTGCTCTTTCACGCTTTGTCCACCAGGGGGTACTCTAGGACCTTTCTTAGAAAATGCCAGAGGTCATTTCTAGAGAAGAAGCCTATTACTGTGGGCTCCAGTCTCCCCTTTGTCACCACGTATTCACCTTCCACCATGGCATTGGTCAGAGGATGCAGAAGGAGATTCCTCTCCCACACCACAGGGTCTTCTGTCCTGCAGGACCACAGGATCATCCCGGCCTACAGGAGAAACAAGAATTTACTGGACTATCTGGTAAAGGCCAAATTAAAACCTCTGCACAGCACTAAGGGGAGAGGTCAGAGTGATGCCTTTTATAAACACAGAAAATGGCTGCAAAGCCACAGCACGGGAGACGTTTTCCTGAACTCAGCCAGGGGAAACACCAAGTCTAAGAACTGTGTTTACCTCATCACGTGTGTACAATGTGGATTACAATATGTGGGGGAGACGGGGAACACCATCGCGACCCGCTTCACACAACACAAACACAACATCATTAAAAAGAAAAAAACACTGACGCCACTTGTGGCACATTTTATTTCGCACGGTTGGAAATCTGTGTCTGTGTGTGTGATCCAGATGAACCCCGGATGGAGCGCTCCCCAGAGGAGGAGAGCGGAGAGGGGCTGGATCAATAAATTAAAAACCAGGTATCCTAAGGGCTTAAATGAGGACTAAGAGCTGCGGGCTGTGAGGCAGTGCTGGACAGTGCACAGATGGTCCTGCTCGCAGGTCCATCCAAAACTATTTATTCCCTAACCCTAACCCTAACCCTAACCCCTAACCCCCTAACCCTAACCCTAACCCTAACCCTAACCCCTAACCCTAACCCTAACCCTAACCCTAACCCTAACCCCCTAACCCTAACCCTAACCCTCGCAGTCTGTGTTCTCCTTTTCCTTCATGCAGCCTACCCTGTCACTTTACCCTAAACCCAACCACTCATCTCCCACGCCTAACCTTAACCACTTATCTCCCACGCCTAACCCTAACCAGGGAACCCATCCCCTATTGAAAGCTCTTCATTACGGGTGATCAGAGATTTTTCTTGTGGTTTCTTTGGTAATGGCGTGAGTTTGATTTACAGCTAGTTATAACAGGTCACATTATTCCTTTTTGATTTATGACTGCCAACGTCAACAACATGTGTAAATATGCTTTTTGCTCTATAATGGGTTATTATGTACTGTTTATTTGCATAACACATGTTCCTTGTATATTATGTGTTCCTCTCCGAATACATCTTTCATGTTTGTGGGCGTTCTTGATGTGACCACTCATCTTTATATTTACATATATATATGAATAATTATTCAGTTATTTAAGTGTGGTTTTGAGAATTCTTTGTATGTACAGTGTTTATTGAAGGGACTGAGGCCCTATTTTGTTACATACTATTCCATTCGAAATTCTAAGGGATATTTTATTTCTCAATGCTTTTATTCTGTTATGCAATGCCATTTGAGTTTATTCCTTGTTTACCACTGTGTATTTCTTAGTTCTGTTTTATGGGACGGTTCTGTATTTTTATATATAATATATTATATCGGGACGAGTGCTTATTACTGCGTGATAAGCGGAGGGCACCCTGGTATCCCGCCGCCTGTTTTCGCGGAGTGATTGGTCGGTAGGACCATATAAGGCAAAGTTCACGGCCGCCATGTTGGCTAACGCTAAAGGGAGCCGGACTTTGTTTTTAGCGAGAGGTCCTTAGGAGTAACACTTGCTCCCGTCATTGCCTCTCTGAACAAGCACCTTATAACAAGCCTGAAGAAGAATACTTTCGTATTCGAAACGTCGCTATTTCTATAGTTCTATTTAGACTTGTTCCGTTTGTTGTTTTATTTTTGTTACCACTTTGTTCGAGAATAATAAAAGGTAAAAAGACACCTTTTCTCTTGCCGTTTTTTTCGTGCTAAGTTAGCCACCACGAGGCTGCTAGCTTAAACATGTACGAAGACGAGTATGATGACGAGGGGGATTGGACGGTGGTTCGCTACGGGAGACGTCGCGGAGGTAATAACCGCTTCCGTACGCAAGCACAGCGGGGACCTCCACCAGCCCAGCCACGACCGCGGGCTCAACAGCCTCCGCAGTACCGCCAGCCTCCGCATCCACAACATCGGCAGCAGAGGCCCCGTTTCCAGCGCGCTTCGTACGCAGATGCTACTCGGCCAGCGCAACAGTGGAGAGGAGGTCCTCAACGGCGCTACGACTACGGCCATAACACAAGGTACGCGGGTCGCCCCAACAACCCGGGACCCCGCCAGAGACCCCCCCAACCCCGTCTTTTTGCCTCCCGTTTCCAACGGCCCAGAGACAATGGTAACGATTTTAATTACAACGTTAGTAACTACCGTCCCGTTCAGAACCAGAACATTCAGGGCGCTCCGGAGCGACCCATGTCGGATGACCCGCTATTTACACACAAGTGTAGAATTCTGCACAAGATTATTAAAGTGGCCCATCATTTCACAAACACTGCCGGAAAAAACCCTCCGGCTAATATTGCTAAAATGACGCAACAATTAGCCGCTTTCATCAAGCCTGCAATCCCCAACGCAGCCACACAGGCCCTCTTAGGGGGCAACGCCCAAAACTGGGAGCACACCACAATGGTGATCCTCCAAGATCATTATGAGACTATTATGAAAAGTGAGATTCTCAATC
The DNA here is from genome assembly GCF_964276395.1 of Gasterosteus aculeatus. Taxonomy (NCBI): domain Eukaryota; kingdom Metazoa; phylum Chordata; class Actinopteri; order Perciformes; family Gasterosteidae; genus Gasterosteus; species Gasterosteus aculeatus. Next base: position 64,714 of record NC_135705.1, read on the forward strand.
TCTATCGGCTTAACAGTCCCGTGTGGGATGCCCCTTTTGAGGTGGCCTCAGCCTGGGCCAGAAAAGACTTTGGTCGCAGACTGAACCCGCAGACGCTGTCGGAGGCTAAGGAGGCTGTTGCTGACTGGATGGCCGTGCTGTTGGTGGAGGAACCGCAACCGCCCCCCCCTGTGGTGGCAGCGCCAGCTGCCGTGGTGGTCCAGCCCGATCCGGTAACACACCCCCTGAGGCGCCTGAGACCCGGGGACACAACACGGCCGGCGGGGGCGTCGCCCACATCCGCCGCTGAGGTTCAGCGAGACCCACAACCAGGGCAACCCACCGCTGCAGCACCACAAACACCACGTGCCGCTGTCACCCAGTCCCAGAGGGAGCCGACGCAGCTCCGCGCAGCAGCCGAGGAGCCATTGGGGCCCCCTGCAGCTGCCACGAGACCTCCACAGCCGCGCAGAGCAGCGCCGACGACAACGGCGACCCAGACCGAGGTGGCCCAAATCCACTCGGCACCGGCGGAGGCAGACCTGATTTTGGTGACGCCCTCTTCCTCGTCTGCATCACTGCCTCCGCCCCCCAGCACTCCAGAGAGGGCCTCCAACATCATGGACTCCATCATCGATCCGTGTTTCAGCCTGGGCACCCTCTCCCCTCTCTCTCCGCTTCAAGGTGAGGGCTCACAACGGGGGTCCCCACACGCCCCTGACACACAATTGCCTGCACCACTGCCACAGAGGGATCAGAGACTACGTGGTAGCAGACGTGATCCTGTGTCGAGCTCGGCTTCAGTGGCCTCATCAGAGTCCTCTCCAGCGCTCGCAACGACCCCACACCCCACTGCTTGGTCCCTCAGGCGTCACAACCCAGCTGTGGCCCCTAACGATGATGTTGTGATGGAGCTCTCTCAACAGAACGTGACTCAACTATTGCAGCAGGAGAAGCCGCGATCACTGTCCCGGATGCAGGAGGAGCTGAGCCGTGTCCCCCTGACGCCCGTCCGCAGACTTCGTGCTGCGGTGCAGACCCACCTGCTGCACACGTCGTCCACTCCGGCTCCCGGTCCGGACGCACCGACCCGGCGCCGACTACAACGGCCCACCAGGCACCAGACGACCCTGAGAAAGGCCCAGGAGTGGAGTCTCCATGTAACCAGGAAATGGTTAATCATTGGAGACTCCAATGTCTGCAAACTGCCTGCATATACAAACGAGCACCTGCAAATCGACGGCTTTCCTGGTGCTACGTTCCGGAACGTGGAGCTGCTGATGGACAAAACCACCGCTCAGGTAGACGTTGAAAAAGTTATTGTGGCTGTGGGCCTTAATAACCGGGTCCAAAAGACCCGTGAGACTGCTTTAAAACAGCTGCAAAGTGCCATGAACAATGTGAGGCGCACTTTTCCTTCTGCTGAGATTTTTGTGTCGCAGATAAACTTCTCCAGTGGTCTTCCTCAGAAGGAGAAACTGCGGCTCACACACTTGAACTCGGCCATATCCAGCAGGTATGAGTACATTCCGGCCCTGCCTACGAGTCTTTTCAGCACAGGTGGGGACAATATTCATTGGTCTCGGGGCACAGCCAGTCGCATTTTTGATCACTGGGTTCACTACCTAAACTAATAGTCCCCACAAGCCTGCCTACTCAGGAGGGGGATAAGACGGTTCTAAACCTCACCAAAGATTTCAAACTCACTGACACGCAGTTTGCTCTACTCAGCAGGGGTTTAAATTTTATTCCTACAAAAGGAATTAACAAAAATCTTTTACCACAGAGTCGTTTTGATCTACAACAATATCATCGAAAACTTAAGTTGGCGGCTTATTTCGAGCTCTCTAAGGAGTCGGAACCCCTGCCGTTTATCAATAAATCTACCTGGTCTCCTCCACTGACACATATCCCCATAATTATTCGTGACCTCATTCAAGCCGACATCACACATTTCGATAAACATTTCAGGGGTCGCCAGGTGCCTCCTAACCTCAGTAGGGAGGAAGTGAGTGCACTTGAGCACCTGTCTAATAACAAACACATAGTCATCAAGCCAGCAGACAAGGGCAGCGCCATAGTTATTCTGGACAGAGAACAATACTTATGGGAGGGTTATAGACAATTGAACGACACAAAATATTACACCAAATTGGCCGAACCCATCTATTTAAACACTATTCCAAAAGTGATCACGATAATAAACACCCTACATGAGAAAAAATTCGTCACCTTAAAACAAAAACATTATCTCATGGGGGACACGGTACCGAGGCCCAGACTCTTTTATATGTTGCCCAAGATCCACAAAGACCCTGCTAAGTGGAGCAAACCGTATGTGATCCCCCCCGGTCGTCCTATTGTCTCCGACTGTAGCAGCGAGACCTACCGTACGGCTGAGTACATCGACCACTTTCTTAATCCTCTCTCGACCACACATCCTAGTTACATTAAGGACACGTACCACTTCGTGGACATAATCAGAGGACTCCAAATTTCGGATAACTCCATTTTATTTACCATTGATATTGATAGTCTTTACACTAATATTGACATTAAAGAAGGCATACAGGCCGTTAAAAATGCATTTCGGAAACACCCCAACAAAAAGAGACCAGAGAAAGAGCTCCTACAGCTACTGGAAATTAATCTGACCCAAAATGATTTTGAATTTAATGGGGAATTTTTTCTGCAAATTAAGGGTACAGCGATGGGGAAGAAGTTTGCCCCCGCATACGCCAATATTTTTATGGCTGAGTGGGAGGACTCAGTCCTGAAAATGTGTCCCAAAAAACCGTCACAATACTACAGATACTTGGACGACATCTGGGGTGTGTGGCCTCACTCGCGAGAGGATTTTGACATCTTTCTTGGAATCCTCAACAGCTTTAATCCATCCATCACCATTAAATCCACTAGCAGCCCCACATCAGTTGATTTTTTGGACACTACAACATTTAAAGACACTACATTCAAGGAAACCCATAGACTGGACATTAAAGTTTTCTTTAAAGAAACAGACACCCATGCACTTCTTTTTAAAACCAGCTTTCATCCCGGACACACTTACGCTGGTTTAATCAAATCTCAGCTGTTGAGGTTCCATAGAATTTGCAGCAGAGAGGTGGACTTTTATTCTGCTGTCAAAGTGTTGTTTCGCGCTCTGTCCAGCAGAGGGTACTCTCGCTCTTTCCTTAGAAAGTGCCAGAGGAATTTCCTTGTTAAAAAGCCCATCATGGTTGGTTCAAGCCTCACCTTTGTGACCACATACTCACCGTCCACCAGAGACTTGGTTAGAGGCTGCAGGGAAAGATTCCTTCACCACACCAGAGACAAGGACGTCCTGCAGGATTTTAGAATTATTCCGGCTTTCCGGAGAAATAGAAATCTGCAGGATTTTTTGGTTAAAGCTAAAATAAGACCTCTATATATTCCACAAGTCAGGAACCCGGTGGACTATTTTAAGCAGCGGACATGGCTCCAGAGCCATAGCACAAAAGAGGTCTTCCACATTATGGTTCGGGGTCATGTCAAATGTAAAAATTGTGTTTATCTTATTATGTGCCAGACTTGTGGCCTGCAGTATGTGGGGGAGACGGGCAACAGCATCGCCACCAGGATGGCACAACACAAATATAACATCACAAACAGAAAAAAAGTACAGACGCCATTAGTGGCTCATTTCACAGTACATGGATGGAAATCCTTATCCACTAGCATTCTCCAGTGCAACCCCAGGTGGAGTGCTCCCCTGAGGAGGAGAGCTGAGAGGCTGTGGATCAACAAGCTGGACACCTTGCATCCTAAAGGCCTCAATGAGGGTTGAGAGGTGCAGACAGTGGGGTGGTGCTGGACTGTGCATCGATGGTCCTGTTCGCAGGACTTTCACAATCTTTTAATCCCTAACCAGCCCGTGCCGCCTGCCTCGCAGTCTGTGTTCTCCTTTTCCTTCATGCAGCCTACCCTGTCACTTTACCCTAAACCCAACCACTCATCTCCCACGCCTAACCCTAACCACTTTTCTCCCACGCCTAACCCTAACCAGGGAACCCATCCCCTATTGAAAGCTCTTCATTACGGGTGATCAGAGATTTTTCTTGTGGTTTCTTTGGTAATGGCGTGAGTTTGATTTACAGCTAGTTATAACAGGTCACATTATTCCTTTTTGATTTATGACTGCCAACGTCAACAACATGTGTAAATATGCTTTTTGCTCTATAATGGGTTATTATGCACTGTTTATTTGCATAACACATGTTCCTTGTATATTATGTGTTCCTCTCCGAATACATCTTTCATGTCTGTGGGCGTTCTTGATGTGACCACTCATCTTTATATTTACATATATATATGAATAATTATTCAGTTTTTTAAGTGTGGTTTTGAGAATTCTTTGTATGTACAGTTTTTATTGAAGGGACTGAGGCCCTATTTTGTTACATACTATTCCATTCGAAATTCTAAGGGATATTTTATTTCTCAATGCTTTTATTCTGTTATGCAATGCCATTTGAGTTTATTCCTTGTTTACCACTGTGTATTTCTTAGTTCTGTTTTATGGGACGGTTCTATATTTTTATATATAATATATTATATTGTATCGGGACGAGTGCTTATTACTGCGTGATAAGCGGAGGGCACCCTGGTATCCCGCCGCCTGTTTTCGCGGAGTGATTGGTCGGTAGGACCATATAAGGCAAAGTTCACGGCCGCCATGTTGGCTAACGCTAAAGGGAGCCGGACTTTGTTTTTAGCGAGAGGTCCTTAGGAGTAACACTTGCTCCCGTCATTGCCTCTCTGAACAAGCACCTTATAACAAGCCTGAAGAAGAATACTTTCGTATTCGAAACGTCGCTATTTCTATAGTTCTATTTAGACTTGTTCCGTTTGTTGTTTTATTTTTGTTACCACTTTGTTCGAGAATAATAAAAGGTAAAAAGACACCTTTTCTCTTGCCGTTTTTTTCGTGCTAAGTTAGCCACCACGAGGCTGCTAGCTTAAACATGTACGAAGACGAGTATGATGACGAGGGGGATTGGACGGTGGTTCGCTACGGGAGACGTCGCGGAGGTAATAACCGCTTCCGTACGCAAGCACAGCGGGGACCTCCACCAGCCCAGCCACGACCGCGGGCTCAACAGCCTCCGCAGTACCGCCAGCCTCCGCATCCACAACATCGGCAGCAGAGGCCCCGTTTCCAGCGCGCTTCGTACGCAGATGCTACTCGGCCAGCGCAACAGTGGAGAGGAGGTCCTCAACGGCGCTACGACTACGGCCATAACACAAGGTACGCGGGTCGCCCCAACAACCCGGGACCCCGCCAGAGACCCCCCCAACCCCGTCTTTTTGCCTCCCGTTTCCAACGGCCCAGAGACAATGGTAACGATTTTAATTACAACGTTAGTAACTACCGTCCCGTTCAGAATCACAACATTCAGGGCGCTCCGGAGCGACCCATGTCGGATGACCCGCTATTTACACACAAGTGTAGAATTCTGCACAAGATTATTAAAGTGGCCCATCATTTCACAAACACTGCCGGAAAAAACCCTCCGGCTAATATTGCTAAAATGACGCAACAATTAGCCGCTTTCATCAAGCCTGCAATCCCCAACGCAGCCACACAGGCCCTCTTAGGGGGCAACGCCCAAAACTGGGAGCACACCACAATGGTGATCCTCCAAGATCATTATGAGACTATTATGAAAAGTGAGATTCTCAATCTCTATCGGCTTAACAGTCCCGTGTGGGATGCCCCTTTTGAGGTGGCCTCAGCCTGGGCCAGAAAAGACTTTGGTCGCAGACTGAACCCGCAGACGCTGTCGGAGGCTAAGGAGGCTGTTGCTGACTGGATGGCCGTGCTGTTGGTGGAGGAACCGCAACCGCCCCCCCCTGTGGTGGCAGCGCCAGCTGCCGTGGTGGTCCAGCCCGATCCGGTAACACACCCCCTGAGGCGCCTGAGACCCGGGGACACAACACGGCCGGCGGGGGCGTCGCCCACACCCGCCGCTGAGGTTCAGCGAGACCCACAACCAGGGCAACCCACCGCTGCAGCACCACAAACACCACGTGCCGCTGTCACCCAGTCCCAGAGGGAGCCGACGCAGCTCCGCGCAGCAGCCGAGGAGCCATTGGGGCCCCCTGCAGCTGCCACGAGACCTCCACAGCCCCGCAGAGCAGCGCCGACGACAACGGCGACCCAGACCGAGGTGGCCCAAATCCACTCGGTACCGGCGGAGGCAGACCTGATTTTGGTGACGCCCTCTTCCTCGTCTGCATCACTGCCTCCGCCCCCCAGCACTCCAGAGAGGGCCTCCAACATCATGGACTCCATCATCGATCCGTGTTTCAGCCTGGGCACCCTCTCCCCTCTCTCTCCGCTTCAAGGTGAGGGCTCACAACGGGGGTCCCCACACGCCCCTGACACACAATTGCCTGCACCACTGCCACAGAGGGATCAGAGACTACGTGGTAGCAGACGTGATCCTGTGTCGAGCTCGGCTTCAGTGGCCTCATCAGAGTCCTCTCCAGCGCTCGCAACGACCCCACACCCCACTGCTTGGTCCCTCAGGCGTCACAACCCAGCTGTGGCCCCTAACGATGATGTTGTGATGGAGCTCTCTCAACAGAACGTGACTCAACTATTGCAGCAGGAGAAGCCGCGATCACTGTCCCGGATGCAGGAGGAGCTGAGCCGTGTCCCCCTGACGCCCGTCCGCAGACTTCGTGCTGCGGTGCAGACCCACCTGCTGCACACGTCGTCCACTCCGGCTCCCGGTCCGGACGCACCGACCCGGCGCCGACTACAACGGCCCACCAGGCACCAGACGACCCTGAGAAAGGCCCAGGAGTGGAGTCTCCATGTAACCAGGAAATGGTTAATCATTGGAGACTCCAATGTCTGCAAACTGCCTGCATATACAAACGAGCACCTGCAAATCGACGGCTTTCCTGGTGCTACGTTCCGGAACGTGGAGCTGCTGATGGACAAAACCACCGCTCAGGTAGACGTTGAAAAGGTTATTGTGGCTGTGGGCCTTAATAACCGGGTCCAAAAGACCCGTGAGACTGCTTTAAAACAGCTGCAAAGTGCCATGAACAATGTGAGGCGCACTTTTCCTTCTGCTGAGATTTTTGTGTCGCAGATAAACTTCTCCAGTGGTCTTCCTCAGAAGGAGAAACTGCGGCTCACACACTTGAACTCGGCCATATCCAGCAGGTATGAGTACATTCCGGCCCTGCCTACGAGTCTTTTCAGCACAGGTGGGGACAATATTCATTGGTCTCGGGGCACAGCCAGTCGCATTTTTGATCACTGGGTTCACTACCTAAACTAATAGTCCCCACAAGCCTGCCTACTCAGGAGGGGGGTAAGACGGTTCTAAACCTCACCAAAGATTTCAAACTCACTGACGCGCAGTTTGCTCTACTCAGCAGGGGTTTAAATTTTATTCCTACAAAAGGAATTAACAAAAATCTTTTACCACAGAGTCGTTTTGATCTACAACAATATCATCGAAAACTTAAGTTGGCGGCTTATTTCGAGCTCTCTAAGGAGTCGGAACCCCTGCCGTTTATCAATAAATCCACCTGGTCTCCTCCACTGACACATATCCCCATAATTATTCGTGACCTCATTCAAGCCGACATCACACATTTCGACAAACATTTCAGGGGTCGCCAGGTGCCTCCTAACCTCAGTAGGGAGGAAGTGAGTGCACTCGAGCACCTGTCTAATAACAAACACATAGTCATTAAGCCAGCAGACAAGGGCAGCGCCATAGTTATTCTGGACAGAGAACAATACTTATGGGAGGGTTATAGACAATTGAACGACACAAAATATTACACCAAATTGGCCGAACCCATCTATTTAAACACTATTCCAAAAGTGATCACGATAATAAACACCCTACATGAGAAAAAATTCGTCACCTTAAAACAAAAACATTATCTCATGGGGGACACGGTACCGAGGCCCAGACTCTTTTATATGTTGCCCAAGATCCACAAAGACCCTGCTAAGTGGAGCAAACCGTATGTGATCCCCCCCGGTCGTCCTATTGTCTCCGACTGTAGCAGCGAGACCTACCGTACGGCTGAGTACATCGACCACTTTCTTAATCCTCTCTCGACCACACATCCTAGTTACATTAAGGACACGTACCACTTCGTGGACATAATCAGAGGACTCCAAATTTCGGATAACTCCATTTTATTTACCATTGATATTGATAGTCTTTACACTAATATTGACATTAAAGAAGGCATACAGGCCGTTAAAAATGCATTTCGGAAACACCCCAACAAAAAGAGACCAGAGAAAGAGCTCTTACAGCTACTGGAAATTAATCTGACCCAAAATGATTTTGAATTTAATGGGGAATTTTTTCTGCAAATTAAGGGTACGGCGATGGGGAAGAAGTTTGCCCCCGCATACGCCAATATTTTTATGGCTGAGTGGGAGGACTCAGTCCTGAAAATGTGTCCCAAAAAACCGTCACAATACTACAGATATTTGGACGACATCTGGGGTGTGTGGCCTCACTCGCGAGAGGATTTTGACATCTTTCTTGGAATCCTCAACAGCTTTAATCCATCCATCACCATTAAATCCACTAGCAGCCCCACATCAGTTGATTTTTTGGACACTACAACATTTAAAGACACTACATTCAAGGAAACCCATAGACTGGACATTAAAGTTTTCTTTAAAGAAACAGACACCCATGCACTTCTTTTTAAAACCAGCTTTCATCCCGGACACACTTACGCTGGTTTAATCAAATCTCAGCTGTTGAGGTTCCATAGAATTTGCAGCAGAGAGGTGGACTTTTATTCTGCTGTCAAAGTGTTGTTTCGCGCTCTGTCCAGCAGAGGGTACTCTCGCTCTTTCCTTAGAAAGTGCCAGAGGAATTTCCTTGTTAAAAAGCCCATCATGGTTGGTTCAAGCCTCACCTTTGTGACCACATACTCACCGTCCACCAGAGACTTGGTTAGAGGCTGCAGGGAAAGATTCCTTCACCACACCAGAGACAAGGACGTCCTGCAGGATTTTAGAATTATTCCGGCTTTCCGGAGAAATAGAAATCTGCAGGATTTTTTGGTTAAAGCTAAAATAAGACCTCTATATATTCCACAAGTCAGGAACCCGGTGGACTATTTTAAGCAGCGGACATGGCTCCAGAGCCATAGCACAAAAGAGGTCTTCCACATTATGGTTCGGGGTCATGTCAAATGTAAAAATTGTGTTTATCTTATTATGTGCCAGACTTGTGGCCTGCAGTATGTGGGGGAGACGGGCAACAGCATCGCCACCAGGATGGCACAACACAAATATAACATCACAAACAGAAAAAAAGTACAGACGCCATTAGTGGCTCATTTCACAGTACATGGATGGAAATCCTTATCCACTAGCATTCTCCAGTGCAACCCCAGGTGGAGTGCTCCCCTGAGGAGGAGAGCTGAGAGGCTGTGGATCAACAAGCTGGACACCTTGCATCCTAAAGGCCTCAATGAGGGTTGAGAGGTGCAGACAGTGGGGTGGTGCTGGACTGTGCATCGATGGTCCTGTTCGCAGGACTTTCACAATCTTTTAATCCCTAACCCCTAACCCTAACCCTAAAAGCTAAGTCATGCTGGAGCTAAATGCTAATGCTAAGCGGGCCCATAAGCTAACTGAGGCTATCCTAGCACAGCCCGCTAGCGAGTCCATAGACATTGAGGCGTACTACGCACAACATGAGGCGAATGCGAATGCGGCACGACGTATGACGATGCAATAACATCGAAGCAAGGGGACCGGAGAGAGGAGAGAGACGACGCACACACGATGACCTGCTAACCGAGCCACGCCGCTGAGACCGCTCCAGGTGCAGCGTCAGCTAAACCGCAACACGGACGGCTGCTGATGAAGGTGACGGCTTCGTGTTTACTTTTAACAAATAAATAACAGTTTAATAATAGAAAACTGGAGGCTGGAGACGGAGGACAACAGGAGGCTGCGTGGATGTTCGGGACTGCGGGACCTGTCCGGTTTGATGGACCGTGCACCGACAGTGGTCTTCGGACCGCTGTCCCAACCCTTTCACCCCTAACCCTAACCCTAACCCTAACCCTAACCCTAACCCTAACCCTAACCCCCTAACCCTAACCCTAACCCTAACCCTCGCAGTCTGTGTTCTCCTTTTCCTTCATGCAGCCTACCCTGTCACTTTACCCTAAACCCAACCACTCATCTCCCACGCCTAACCTTAACCACTTATCTCCCACGCCTAACCCTAACCAGGGAACCCATCCCCTATTGAAAGCTCTTCATTACGGGTGATCAGAGATTTTTCTTGTGGTTTCTTTGGTAATGGCGTGAGTTTGATTTACAGCTAGTTATAACAGGTCACATTATTCCTTTTTGATTTATGACTGCCAACGTCAACAACATGTGTAAATATGCTTTTTGCTCTATAATGGGTTATTATGTACTGTTTATTTGCATAACACATGTTCCTTGTATATTATGTGTTCCTCTCCGAATACATCTTTCATGTTTGTGGGCGTTCTTGATGTGACCACTCATCTTTATATTTACATATATATATGAATAATTATTCAGTTATTTAAGTGTGGTTTTGAGAATTCTTTGTATGTACAGTGTTTATTGAAGGGACTGAGGCCCTATTTTGTTACATACTATTCCATTCGAAATTCTAAGGGATATTTTATTTCTCAATGCTTTTATTCTGTTATGCAATGCCATTTGAGTTTATTCCTTGTTTACCACTGTGTATTTCTTAGTTCTGTTTTATGGGACGGTTCTGTATTTTTATATATAATATATTATATCGGGACGAGTGCTTATTACTGCGTGATAAGCGGAGGGCACCCTGGTATCCCGCCGCCTGTTTTCGCGGAGTGATTGGTCGGTAGGACCATATAAGGCAAAGTTCACGGCCGCCATGTTGGCTAACGCTAAAGGGAGCCGGACTTTGTTTTTAGCGAGAGGTCCTTAGGAGTAACACTTGCTCCCGTCATTGCCTCTCTGAACAAGCACCTTATAACAAGCCTGAAGAAGAATACTTTCGTATTCGAAACGTCGCTATTTCTATAGTTCTATTTAGACTTGTTCCGTTTGTTGTTTTATTTTTGTTACCACTTTGTTCGAGAATAATAAAAGGTAAAAAGACACCTTTTCTCTTGCCGTTTTTTTCGTGCTAAGTTAGCCACCACGAGGCTGCTAGCTTAAACATGTACGAAGACGAGTATGATGACGAGGGGGATTGGACGGTGGTTCGCTACGGGAGACGTCGCGGAGGTAATAACCGCTTCCGTACGCAAGCACAGCGGGGACCTCCACCAGCCCAGCCACGACCGCGGGCTCAACAGCCTCCGCAGTACCGCCAGCCTCCGCATCCACAACATCGGCAGCAGAGGCCCCGTTTCCAGCGCGCTTCGTACGCAGATGCTACTCGGCCAGCGCAACAGTGGAGAGGAGGTCCTCAACGGCGCTACGACTACGGCCATAACACAAGGTACGCGGGTCGCCCCAACAACCCGGGACCCCGCCAGAGACCCCCCCAACCCCGTCTTTTTGCCTCCCGTTTCCAACGGCCCAGAGACAATGGTAACGATTTTAATTACAACGTTAGTAACTACCGTCCCGTTCAGAACCAGAACATTCAGGGCGCTCCGGAGCGACCCATGTCGGATGACCCGCTATTTACACACAAGTGTAGAATTCTGCACAAGATTATTAAAGTGGCCCATCATTTCACAAACACTGCCGGAAAAAACCCTCCGGCTAATATTGCTAAAATGACGCAACAATTAGCCGCTTTCATCAAGCCTGCAATCCCCAACGCAGCCACACAGGCCCTCTTAGGGGGCAACGCCCAAAACTGGGAGCACACCACAATGGTGATCCTCCAAGATCATTATGAGACTATTATGAAAAGTGAGATTCTCAATCTCTATCGGCTTAACAGTCCCGTGTGGGATGCCCCTTTTGAGGTGGCCTCAGCCTGGGCCAGAAAAGACTTTGGTCGCAGACTGAACCCGCAGACGCTGTCGGAGGCTAAGGAGGCTGTTGCTGACTGGATGGCCGTGCTGTTGGTGGAGGAACCGCAACCGCCCCCCCCTGTGGTGGCAGCGCCAGCTGCCGTGGTGGTCCAGCCCGATCCGGTAACACACCCCCTGAGGCGCCTGAGACCCGGGGACACAACACGGCCGGCGGGGGCGTCGCCCACATCCGCCGCTGAGGTTCAGCGAGACCCACAACCAGGGCAACCCACCGCTGCAGCACCACAAACACCACGTGCCGCTGTCACCCAGTCCCAGAGGGAGCCGACGCAGCTCCGCGCAGCAGCCGAGGAGCCATTGGGGCCCCCTGCAGCTGCCACGAGACCTCCACAGCCGCGCAGAGCAGCGCCGACGACAACGGCGACCCAGACCGAGGTGGCCCAAATCCACTCGGCACCGGCGGAGGCAGACCTGATTTTGGTGACGCCCTCTTCCTCGTCTGCATCACTGCCTCCGCCCCCCAGCACTCCAGAGAGGGCCTCCAACATCATGGACTCCATCATCGATCCGTGTTTCAGCCTGGGCACCCTCTCCCCTCTCTCTCCGCTTCAAGGTGAGGGCTCACAACGGGGGTCCCCACACGCCCCTGACACACAATTGCCTGCACCACTGCCACAGAGGGATCAGAGACTACGTGGTAGCAGACGTGATCCTGTGTCGAGCTCGGCTTCAGTGGCCTCATCAGAGTCCTCTCCAGCGCTCGCAACGACCCCACACCCCACTGCTTGGTCCCTCAGGCGTCACAACCCAGCTGTGGCCCCTAACGATGATGTTGTGATGGAGCTCTCTCAACAGAACGTGACTCAACTATTGCAGCAGGAGAAGCCGCGATCACTGTCCCGGATGCAGGAGGAGCTGAGCCGTGTCCCCCTGACGCCCGTCCGCAGACTTCGTGCTGCGGTGCAGACCCACCTGCTGCACACGTCGTCCACTCCGGCTCCCGGTCCGGACGCACCGACCCGGCGCCGACTACAACGGCCCACCAGGCACCAGACGACCCTGAGAAAGGCCCAGGAGTGGAGTCTCCATGTAACCAGGAAATGGTTAATCATTGGAGACTCCAATGTCTGCAAACTGCCTGCATATACAAACGAGCACCTGCAAATCGACGGCTTTCCTGGTGCTACGTTCCGGAACGTGGAGCTGCTGATGGACAAAACCACCGCTCAGGTAGACGTTGAAAAAGTTATTGTGGCTGTGGGCCTTAATAACCGGGTCCAAAAGACCCGTGAGACTGCTTTAAAACAGCTGCAAAGTGCCATGAACAATGTGAGGCGCACTTTTCCTTCTGCTGAGATTTTTGTGTCGCAGATAAACTTCTCCAGTGGTCTTCCTCAGAAGGAGAAACTGCGGCTCACACACTTGAACTCGGCCATATCCAGCAGGTATGAGTACATTCCGGCCCTGCCTACGAGTCTTTTCAGCACAGGTGGGGACAATATTCATTGGTCTCGGGGCACAGCCAGTCGCATTTTTGATCACTGGGTTCACTACCTAAACTAATAGTCCCCACAAGCCTGCCTACTCAGGAGGGGGATAAGACGGTTCTAAACCTCACCAAAGATTTCAAACTCACTGACACGCAGTTTGCTCTACTCAGCAGGGGTTTAAATTTTATTCCTACAAAAGGAATTAACAAAAATCTTTTACCACAGAGTCGTTTTGATCTACAACAATATCATCGAAAACTTAAGTTGGCGGCTTATTTCGAGCTCTCTAAGGAGTCGGAACCCCTGCCGTTTATCAATAAATCTACCTGGTCTCCTCCACTGACACATATCCCCATAATTATTCGTGACCTCATTCAAGCCGACATCACACATTTCGATAAACATTTCAGGGGTCGCCAGGTGCCTCCTAACCTCAGTAGGGAGGAAGTGAGTGCACTTGAGCACCTGTCTAATAACAAACACATAGTCATCAAGCCAGCAGACAAGGGCAGCGCCATAGTTATTCTGGACAGAGAACAATACTTATGGGAGGGTTATAGACAATTGAACGACACAAAATATTACACCAAATTGGCCGAACCCATCTATTTAAACACTATTCCAAAAGTGATCACGATAATAAACACCCTACATGAGAAAAAATTCGTCACCTTAAAACAAAAACATTATCTCATGGGGGACACGGTACCGAGGCCCAGACTCTTTTATATGTTGCCCAAGATCCACAAAGACCCTGCTAAGTGGAGCAAACCGTATGTGATCCCCCCCGGTCGTCCTATTGTCTCCGACTGTAGCAGCGAGACCTACCGTACGGCTGAGTACATCGACCACTTTCTTAATCCTCTCTCGACCACACATCCTAGTTACATTAAGGACACGTACCACTTCGTGGACATAATCAGAGGACTCCAAATTTCGGATAACTCCATTTTATTTACCATTGATATTGATAGTCTTTACACTAATATTGACATTAAAGAAGGCATACAGGCCGTTAAAAATGCATTTCGGAAACACCCCAACAAAAAGAGACCAGAGAAAGAGCTCCTACAGCTACTGGAAATTAATCTGACCCAAAATGATTTTGAATTTAATGGGGAATTTTTTCTGCAAATTAAGGGTACAGCGATGGGGAAGAAGTTTGCCCCCGCATACGCCAATATTTTTATGGCTGAGTGGGAGGACTCAGTCCTGAAAATGTGTCCCAAAAAACCGTCACAATACTACAGATACTTGGACGACATCTGGGGTGTGTGGCCTCACTCGCGAGAGGATTTTGACATCTTTCTTGGAATCCTCAACAGCTTTAATCCATCCATCACCATTAAATCCACTAGCAGCCCCACATCAGTTGATTTTTTGGACACTACAACATTTAAAGACACTACATTCAAGGAAACCCATAGACTGGACATTAAAGTTTTCTTTAAAGAAACAGACACCCATGCACTTCTTTTTAAAACCAGCTTTCATCCCGGACACACTTACGCTGGTTTAATCAAATCTCAGCTGTTGAGGTTCCATAGAATTTGCAGCAGAGAGGTGGACTTTTATTCTGCTGTCAAAGTGTTGTTTCGCGCTCTGTCCAGCAGAGGGTACTCTCGCTCTTTCCTTAGAAAGTGCCAGAGGAATTTCCTTGTTAAAAAGCCCATCATGGTTGGTTCAAGCCTCACCCTTGTGACCACATACTCACCGTCCACCAGAGACTTGGTTAGAGGCTGCAGGGAAAGATTCCTTCACCACACCAGAGACAAGGACGTCCTGCAGGATTTTAGAATTATTCCGGCTTTCCGGAGAAATAGAAATCTGCAGGATTTTTTGGTTAAAGCTAAAATAAGACCTCTATATATTCCACAAGTCAGGAACCCGGTGGACTATTTTAAGCAGCGGACATGGCTCCAGAGCCATAGCACAAAAGAGGTCTTCCACATTATGGTTCGGGGTCATGTCAAATGTAAAAATTGTGTTTATCTTATTATGTGCCAGACTTGTGGCCTGCAGTATGTGGGGGAGACGGGCAACAGCATCGCCACCAGGATGGCACAACACAAATATAACATCACAAACAGAAAAAAAGTACAGACGCCATTAGTGGCTCATTTCACAGTACATGGATGGAAATCCTTATCCACTAGCATTCTCCAGTGCAACCCCAGGTGGAGTGCTCCCCTGAGGAGGAGAGCTGAGAGGCTGTGGATCAACAAGCTGGACACCTTGCATCCTAAAGGCCTCAATGAGGGTTGAGAGGTGCAGACAGTGGGGTGGTGCTGGACTGTGCATCGATGGTCCTGTTCGCAGGACTTTCACAATCTTTTAATCCCTAACCCTAACCCTAACCCTAACCCTAACCCTAACCCTAACCCTAACCCTAACCCTAACCCCCCCCCCCCCCTCCCTTTTAGCTCACATTCTTATCTCTTTTTATCCCTTATTTTTGACGATTTATTTCCCTCCCTCTCCTCCTGCCCAGCCACCACTGCCTCTGCCAGCCTATTATACAGCCTTGTTTTATTCCTCATTTTTTCCCCCCTTCTTTTTAAACCTCTCCCCCTGCTTTTTATCTGTTTTATTCCAGTTTTAATTTTTCTAAAAAAAACCCCTTTTTAACCATGGTCCCCCTTGTGCCAGTACCCCCGTGGCCCCCTTCGGAGGACCGCGTTCACCACACAACCTAACCCTAACCCTAACCCCCTAACCCTAACTCAGCCAGGGGAAACACCAAGTCTAAGAACTGTGTTTACCTCATCACGTGTGCACAATGTGGATTACAATATGTGGGGGAGACGGGGAACACCATCGCGACCCGCTTCACACAACACAAACACAACATCATTAAAAAGAAAAAAACACTGACGCCACTTGTGGCACATTTTATTTCGCACAGTTGGAAATCTGTGTCTGTGTGTGTGATCCAGATGAACCCCGAATGGAGCGCTCCCCAGAGGAGGAGAGCGGAGAGGGGCTGGATCAATAAATTAAACACCAGGTTCCCTAAGGGCTTAAATGAGGACTAAGAGCTGCGGGCTGTGAGGCAGTGCTGGACAGTGCACAGATGGTCCTGCTCGCAGGTCCATCCAAAACTATTTATTCCCTAACCGGCCCGTGCCGCCTGCTGAGCAGCCTGCGGTCTCTACGGTTCTCTTATACAGCCCACCCTGTCATTTTGTCCTAAACACAACCACTCCATAACCCATGCCTAAACCTAATCCTATACAGCCCACCCGGTTATTTTTTCCTAAACACAACCACTCCATAACCTATGCCTAAACCCAACCCTTCATCATCCATGATCCTGCCACTGTACCACTTACAGGTTGAAGTTTAAATAAAAGGCCAATTGGCCCTTTAACTGTTGTGTTATTTCACAGTTGGATGTATGAAAAAGGGTTTTATTCACTTGTTTGGGAATGTGGTTACGTTGTAAATATTTCTAATATTTCTGCTTTTTGACAAAAATGTGTGTTTTATTCCATGTTCCATCACTGTTTCTATTTTTAATAATTATACGTGTGATGTTTACTGGTGTTATTATCATGTTTATGCCTTATTACTATGTGATTCATGTTTCTGGTTTCGACGATGCT
The DNA here is from genome assembly GCF_964276395.1 of Gasterosteus aculeatus. Taxonomy (NCBI): domain Eukaryota; kingdom Metazoa; phylum Chordata; class Actinopteri; order Perciformes; family Gasterosteidae; genus Gasterosteus; species Gasterosteus aculeatus. Next base: position 81,803 of record NC_135705.1, read on the forward strand.
GGTATTTCGGATTGTGAGACGGGTGCATTGAACGTCTCACTGTATGCGATGCACCTAGAGATTTGTAGTTCAGCGCAGCTATTGGTCAGCTACACCGGGGAGGGGAAAGGTCACGGCCGCCATATTGGCGACGCCCTAGCCGGACCGTCATTTCACCGAGCTGACCAGAGCGACAACAACAGCGCGCATCTTTAGCTCACACTTTTTTACAAGTTTTATAGCCTGAGGAAGGATATTCTTTATATCCGAAACGTTGCTAATCTGTTTAAACTTGTTCCGTTTATTGCTTTATTTTTGTTGTTATTGTTCCGGTCAATAAAAGGTAAAAAGAACCACTTTTCCTTCGCCTTTTTTTCGTGGCTAGTGAACACGAGGCTTCACTAGCTAGCGACATGTACGGGCGTGGCCGGGAGGATGAAGGCGAGTGGACGCTGGTGCAGTACGGCAGACGCGGTAGGCGCCGCAACAGTTCCAGCCGCAACAGCCCCGCTTTCAGCAGAACGCACCGCCACGTTTCCAGCGACAGCAGCCCCGCTATCCACGCGACACCTACGCGAACGCTGTCCGGAGACCCGCGGATCGGGGAGGCGCCCCGCGGTGGCGCTATGATGGCGGCCAGGATGACAGGTACACGGGACGTCCCGCTAACCGCGGTCCCCGTCCAAGACCCGCACAGCCCCGGTCCTTTGACTCCCGCTTTCAACGCCCCCCCTATAATAATAATAGCAATAACAATAGCAACGCAAATAGCAATAACACACGGTACCAGCGAAACCAGAACCAGAACAATGAGGGCGCTCAGAATAGGCCCAGATCTGACGACCCACTTTTCACTGTTAAATGCCGGATCCTCCATAAGATCATTAAAGCGGCACATCACTTTTCCAACATTGTTATAACACACCCACCGGTCACGATCTCTAGAATGACCCAGCAGTTAGCCGCATTCATTAAGCCGGCTATTCCCAACACGGCCACACAGATGCTCATTGACGGCAACGCTAAGAACTGGGAGCACACTGCGTTGGTCATTTTACAGGACCACTATGAGTCTGTGATAAAGGAGGAGATCCGGAACCTTCACAGACTCAATAGTCCTGAGTGGAGTGACCCGTTCGAGGTGGCGGCAGCCTGGGCCAAAAGGCAGTTTGGCCGCAGACTCGGCCCGGACACATTAAAAGAGGCCAGAGAGACAATTGTGGACTGGATGGCCGGTCTGGCGGTAGATGAGCCAATACAGGCCCCTGCAGCGGCGGCGCCGGCGACAACAGCAGCACCAGCGGCCCAGACTGACCCGGCGAGTCATCCCCTGAGGCGAGTGAGACCTGTGGCCAGAGCGGAACCGGTAAACGCACCGCCCACACACACTATCGAGGCCCAGAGACGCCCAGACTCACCTCAGCCCGCCGCCGCAGCAGCAGCAGCAGCAGCACCTGTGGCACCTGTCATCACCACGACGGCGGCCCAGGTCCACGCGGGACCGCATGCTCCAGCGGCGGCGCTGGTGACGCCCTCCTCACCAGTGACGGCAGAACGGCGGCCCAGCACTCCTCCTCTGATCCAGAACCTCTTAGACTTCCCGATCGAGGTTAGTTTCAACTCTGACACCCTCTCCCCCGACACGCCACAGTCGGCAGGGGGCTCACAGCAGGTGGTTTCACCCACTCCGTCTTCCCAGCTGCCCCGGCCACAGAGACTGAACTTTCGCAGACCACAGTTCACAATAGAACTTTCACCCAGCTCGTCGTCAGTGGCTTCAGCGGAGGCAGCGGCAGCAGCAGAGACGGAGGCGGAGGAGGCAGCAGCAACAGCGCCATCATCAGCAGCGACATCACCGCCGACACCTCCACCGGCGGCAGCGACGCCCTCAATATCTGCTGTATGGTCCTTCGCACCGCGTAATCCGTGTGTGGCCCCGAACACGGACGAGGTGGAGTTCTCCCAGAGGAACCTGGAGGAGCTGGTGCAGCAGGAGGCGAGAGAGCCGTGGTCCCGGATGCAGAGGGACGTGAGGCACGTTCCCTTAACGCCCATCAGCACCACCAGGTTGAGGACAGCGGTGCAGACCCAGCTGATCCGGCCGGTGGCCACTCCCACTTCCGGCCTGCAGACACCGCAGGGAGCTCAGCGACCATGCAGACACCAGTCCACCGCGCGGAAGGCACAGGATTGGAGTCTCCATGTGACCAGGAAGTGGCTCATCATTGGAGACTCCAATGTGTACAAACTGCCAGCCCACAACATCGAGGATCTGCAGGTGGATGCTTTTCCAGGGGGCACCTTCAGGAACGCAGATCTCCTGATGAACAAGACGACCTCTGAGGTCACGGTGCAGAAGGTCATTTTGGCCTTCGGCATTAATAACCGGGTCCAAAAAACGCAGGAGACGGCCATCAAACAGCTGCAGAGGGCCCTCAGAAGCGTTAGACTGACTTTTCCATCTGCTGACGTTTTTGTGCCACAGGTCAACTTCTCCGGAGATCTTCCCCCGAAGGAGAAACTGCGCCTCACACATCTGAACACTGCCATTGCGAGAATGTGTGAGTACATCCCAGCGCTGCCAGCAGGTCTCTTTCACACAGGTCCGGATCACATCCACTGGACCCGAGCCACAGCTGCCCGCATATTTGACAATTGGGTTCACTACTTAAACTAATTGTCCCCATAAACCTGCCTACTCAGGAGGGGGATAAGTTAGTTATCAACCTCACTAAGCACTTTAAACTCACTGAAGCACAGCGCACTCTCCTTGGCAGGGGGTTAAATTTCATTCCCACTAAGGGAACTAATAAACAGATTGTGGAGCAGAGCCGCTTTGATCTACAGCAGTATCACAGGAGGTTAAAGCTGGCGGCTTATTTTGAAAACTCGAGAGAGTGTGAACGACTCCCGTTCATTTATAAATCGTCCTGGGCTCCTGTACAGGCACAAATACCACACACCATAACTGCTCTAATACAATCAGACATTCGGTATTTTAACACACGCTTCAAAATTCACCACGTGCCGCCTAACCTCAGTAGGGAGGAAGTGCGGGCACTTGATGAACTAGTTAATAACAAACACATAGTTATTAAACCAGCAGATAAGGGCAGCTCTATAGTGATCTTGGACAGGGAGCAATATTTATGGGAAGGCTACAGACAGCTTAATGATCCCAAATACTACACCAAATTGACCCACCCCATTTATCCAAACACTGTCCCGATTGTAAATAAAATCATCCTAACTCTACATGAGAAGAAGTTCATTAATCTGAAACAAAAGCATTATTTAATGGGTGACGCTGTACCTAGAGCCAGATTATTCTATATGCTGCCCAAAATACACAAGGACCCTGCCAAGTGGAGTAAACCACATGAAATCCCTCCCGGCAGGCCCATCGTGTCTGACTGCAGCAGTGAGACTTATCACACTGCAGAGTACCTCGACCACTTTTTGAATCCTCTGTCGACCACACACCCGAGTTACATAAAGGACACGTACCACTTTGTAGAGATAATTAAAAGACTCCGCATTCCGGACAACTCAATTTTATTCACCATAGATATTGATAGTCTCTATACAAACATTGACATAAAAGAAGGCATGCAGGCCGTTAAGAATTCATTTCGGAAACACCCCGACAAAAAGCGACCAGAAAAAGAATTATTACAGTTACTGGAGATCAGTCTGACCCAAAATGATTTTGAATTTAATGGGGAATTTTTCCTTCAAATCAAGGGTACAGCGATGGGGAAGAAGTTTGCTCCTGCATACGCTAACATTTTTATGGCTGAGTGGGAGGAATCAGTCCTGAAAATATGTCCTAAAAAGCCACTGCATTATTATAGATATTTGGACGACATCTGGGGTGTGTGGCCCCACTCGAGGGAGGATTTTGAAGTGTTTCTGTGCACCCTCAACAATCACAATCAGTCTATTAAAATCAAATCCACCGACAATTTGACTTCTGTTGATTTTCTGGACACCACAACGTTTAAAAGTAACACATTTAAGGAAACCCACACATTGGACATTAAGGTATTTTTTAAGGAGACAGACACACATGCTCTGCTCTTCAAGACCAGCTTCCACCCAAAGCACACATATGCTGGCTTAATCAAATCCCAACTGTTGAGGTTTCACAGAATATGCAGCAGAGAAGAGGATTTCCGTGTTGCAGTCGGGGTGCTCTTTCACGCTTTGTCCACCAGGGGGTACTCTAGGACCTTTCTTAGAAAATGCCAGAGGTCATTTCTAGAGAAGAAGCCTATTACTGTGGGCTCCAGTCTCCCCTTTGTCACCACGTATTCACCTTCCACCATGGCATTGGTCAGAGGATGCAGAAGGAGATTCCTCTCCCACACCACAGGGTCTTCTGTCCTGCAGGACCACAGGATCATCCCGGCCTACAGGAGAAACAAGAATTTACTGGACTATCTGGTAAAGGCCAAATTAAAACCTCTGCACAGCACTAAGGGGAGAGGTCAGAGTGATGCCTTTTATAAACACAGAAAATGGCTGCAAAGCCACAGCACGGGAGACGTTTTCCTGAACTCAGCCAGGGGAAACACCAAGTCTAAGAACTGTGTTTACCTCATCACGTGTGTACAATGTGGATTACAATATGTGGGGGAGACGGGGAACACCATCGCGACCCGCTTCACACAACACAAACACAACATCATTAAAAAGAAAAAAACACTGACGCCACTTGTGGCACATTTTATTTCGCACGGTTGGAAATCTGTGTCTGTGTGTGTGATCCAGATGAACCCCGGATGGAGCGCTCCCCAGAGGAGGAGAGCGGAGAGGGGCTGGATCAATAAATTAAAAACCAGGTATCCTAAGGGCTTAAATGAGGACTAAGAGCTGCGGGCTGTGAGGCAGTGCTGGACAGTGCACAGATGGTCCTGCTCGCAGGTCCATCCAAAACTATTTATTCCCTAACCGGCCCGTGCCGCCTGCTGAGCAGCCTGCGGTCTCTACGGTTCTCTTATACAGCCCACCCTGTCATTTTGTCCTAAACACAACCACTCCATAACCCATGCCTAAACCTAATCCTATACAGCCCACCCGGTTATTTTTTCCTAAACACAACCACTCCATAACCTATGCCTAATCTTAACCCTTCATCATGTGTGGTTGTATTGTAAATATTTCTGCTTATTGGAAAAAATGTGTGTATTATTCCATATTCCATTACTGTTTCTAATTTTAATAATTCAATGTATGATGTTTGCTGATGTTATTATCATGTTTTTGCTGTATTACTAAGTGATTCATGTTTCTGGTTTCGACGATGCTGGTATTTCGGATTGTGAGACGGGTGCATTGAACGTCTCACTGTATGCGATGCACCTAGAGATTTGTAGTTCAGCGCAGCTATTGGTCAGCTACACCGGGGAGGGGAAAGGTCACGGCCGCCATATTGGCGACGCCCTAGCCGGACCGTCATGTCACCGAGCTGACCAGAGCGACAACAACAGCGCGCATCTTTAGCTCACACTTTTTTACAAGTTTTATAGCCTGAGGAAGGATATTCTTTATATCCGAAACGTTGCTAAACTGTTTAAACTTGTTCCGTTTATTGTTTTATTTTTATTGTTATTGTTCCAGTGAATAAAAGGTAAAAAGAACAACTTTTCCTTCGCCTTTTTTTCGTGGCTAGTGAACACGAGGCTTCACTAGCTAGCGACATGTACGGGCGTGGCCGGGAGGATGAAGGCGAGTGGACGCTGGTGCAGTACGGCAGACGCGGTAGGCGCCGCAATCAGCACGCTCCGCCACAGGACCAGCGCCGAGCCCCGCAACAGTTCCAGCCGCAACAGCCCCGCTTTCAGCAGAACGCACCGCCACGTTTCCAGCGACAGCAGCCCCGCTATCCACGCGACACCTACGCGAACGCTGTCCGGAGACCCGCGGATCGGGGAGGCGCCCCGCGGTGGCGCTATGATGGCGGCCAGGATGACAGGTACACGGGACGTCCCGCTAACCGCGGTCCCCGTCCAAGACCCGCACAGCCCCGGTCCTTTGACTCCCGCTTTCAACGCGCCCCCTATAATAATAATAGCAATAACAATAGCAACTTAAATAACAATAACACACGGTACCAGCGAAACCAGAACCAGAACAATGAGGGCGCTCAGAATAGGCCCAGATCTGACGACCCACTTTTCACTGTTAAATGCCGGATCCTCCATAAGATCATTAAAGCGGCACATCACTTTTCTAACATTGTTATAACACATCCACCGGTCACGATCTCTAGAATGACCCAGCAGTTAGCCGCATTCATTAAGCCGGCTATTCCCAACACGGCCACGCAGATGCTTATTGAAGGCAACGCTAAGAACTGGGAGCACACTGCGTTGGTCATTTTACAGGACCACTATGAGTCTGTGATAAAGGAGGAAATCCGGAACCTTCACAGACTCAATAGTCCTGAGTGGAGTGACCCGTTCGAGGTGGCGGCAGCCTGGGCCAAAAGGCAGTTTGGCCGCAGACTCGGCCCGGACACATTAAAAGAGGCCAGAGAGACAGTTGTGGACTGGATGGCCGGTCTGGCGGTAGATGAGCCAATACAGGCCCCTGCAGCGGCGGCGCCGGCGACAACAGCAGCACCAGCGGCCCAGACTGACCCGGCGAGTCATCCCCTGAGGCGAGTGAGACCTGTGGCCAGAGCGGAACCGGTAAACGCACCGCCCACACACACTATCGAGGCCCAGAGACGCCCAGACTCACCTCAGCCCGCCGCAGCAGCAGCAGCAGCAGCAGCACCTGTGGTACCTGTCATCACCACGACGGCGGCCCAGGTCCACGCGGGACCGCATGCTCCAGCGGCGGCGCTGGTGACGCCCTCCTCACCAGTGACGGCAGAACGGCGGCCCAGCACTCCTCCACTGATCCAGAACCTGTTAGACTTCCCGATCGAGGTTAGTTTCAACTCTGACACCCTCTCCCCCGACACGCCACAGTCGGCAGGGGGCTCACAGCAGGTGGTTTCACCCACTCCGTCTTCCCAGCTGCCCCGGCCACAGAGACTGAACTTTCGTAGACCACAGTTCACGATAGAACTTTCACCCAGCTCGTCGTCAGTGGCTTCAGCAGAGGCAGCAGCAGCAGCAGAGACGGAGGCGGAGGAGGCAGCAGCAGCAGAGACGGAGGCGGAGGAGGCAGCAGCAACAGCGCCATCATCAGCAGCGACATCACCGCCGACACCTCCACCGGCGGCAGCGACGCCCTCAATATCTGCTGTATGGTCCTTCGCACCGCGTAATCCGTGTGTGGCCCCGAACACGGACGAGGTGGAGTTCTCCCAGAGGAACCTGGAGGAGCTGGTGCAGCAGGAGGCGAGAGAGCCGTGGTCCCGGATGCAGAGGGACGTGAGGCACGTTCCCTTAACGCCCATCAGCACCACCAGGTTGAGGACAGCGGTGCAGACCCAGCTGATCCGGCCGGTGGCCACTCCCACTTCCGGCCTGCAGACACCGCAGGGAGCTCAGCGACCATGCAGACACCAGTCCACCGCGCGGAAGGCACAGGATTGGAGTCTCCATGTGACCAGGAAGTGGCTCATCATTGGAGACTCCAATGTGTACAAACTGCCAGCCCACAACATCGAGGATCTGCAGGTGGATGCTTTTCCAGGGGGCACCTTCAGGAACGCAGATCTCCTGATGAACAAGACGACCTCTGAGGTCACGGTGCAGAAGGTCATTTTGGCCTTCGGCATTAATAACCGGGTCCAAAAAACGCAGGAGACGGCCATCAAACAGCTGCAGAGGGCCCTCAGAAGCGTTAGACTGACTTTTCCATCTGCTGACGTTTTTGTGCCACAGGTCAACTTCTCCGGAGATCTTCCCCCGAAGGAGAAACTGCGCCTCACACATCTGAACACTGCCATTGCGAGAATGTGTGAGTACATCCCAGCGCTGCCAGCAGGTCTCTTTCACACAGGTCCGGATCACATCCACTGGACCCGAGCCACAGCTGCCCGCATATTTGACAATTGGGTTCACTACTTAAACTAATTGTCCCCATAAACCTGCCTACTCAGGAGGGGGATAAGTTAGTTATCAACCTCACTAAGCACTTTAAACTCACTGAAGCACAGCGCACTCTCCTTGGCAGGGGGTTAAATTTCATTCCCACTAAGGGAACTAATAAACAGATTGTGGAGCAGAGCCGCTTTGATCTACAGCAGTATCACAGGAGGTTAAAGCTGGCGGCTTATTTTGAAAACTCGAGAGAGTGTGAACGACTCCCGTTCATTTATAAATCGTCCTGGGCTCCTGTACAGGCACAAATACCACACACCATAACTGCTCTAATACAATCAGACATTCGGTATTTTAACACACGCTTCAAAATTCACCACGTGCCGCCTAACCTCAGTAGGGAGGAAGTGCGGGCACTTGATGAACTAGTTAATAACAAACACATAGTTATTAAACCAGCAGATAAGGGCAGCTCTATAGTGATCTTGGACAGGGAGCAATATTTATGGGAAGGCTACAGACAGCTTAATGATCCCAAATACTACACCAAATTGACCCACCCCATTTATCCAAACACTGTCCCGATTGTAAATAAAATCATCCTAACTCTACATGAGAAGAAGTTCATTAATCTGAAACAAAAGCATTATTTAATGGGTGACGCTGTACCTAGAGCCAGATTATTCTATATGCTGCCCAAAATACACAAGGACCCTGCCAAGTGGAGTAAACCACATGAAATCCCTCCCGGCAGGCCCATCGTGTCTGACTGCAGCAGTGAGACTTATCACACTGCAGAGTACCTCGACCACTTTTTGAATCCTCTGTCGACCACACACCCGAGTTACATAAAGGACACTTTGTAGAGATAATTAAAAGACTCCGCATTCCGGACAACTCAATTTTATTCACCATAGATATTGATAGTCTCTATACAAACATTGACATAAAAGAAGGCATGCAGGCCGTTAAGAATTCATTTCGGAAACACCCCGACAAAAAGCGACCAGAAAAAGAATTATTACAGTTACTGGAGATCAGTCTGACCCAAAATGATTTTGAATTTAATGGGGAATTTTTCCTTCAAATCAAGGGTACAGCGATGGGGAAGAAGTTTGCTCCTGCATACGCTAACATTTTTATGGCTGAGTGGGAGGAATCAGTCCTGAAAATATGTCCTAAAAAGCCACTGCATTATTATAGATATTTGGACGACATCTGGGGTGTGTGGCCCCACTCGAGGGAGGATTTTGAAGTGTTTCTGTGCACCCTCAACAATCACAATCAGTCTATTAAAATCAAATCCACCGACAATTTGACTTCTGTTGATTTTCTGGACACCACAACGTTTAAAAGTAACACATTTAAGGAAACCCACACATTGGACATTAAGGTATTTTTTAAGGAGACAGACACACATGCTCTGCTCTTCAAGACCAGCTTCCACCCAAAGCACACATATGCTGGCTTAATCAAATCCCAACTGTTGAGGTTTCACAGAATATGCAGCAGAGAAGAGGATTTCCGTGTTGCAGTCGGGGTGCTCTTTCACGCTTTGTCCACCAGGGGGTACTCTAGGACCTTTCTTAGAAAATGCCAGAGGTCATTTCTAGAGAAGAAGCCTATTACTGTGGGCTCCAGTCTCCCCTTTGTCACCACGTATTCACCTTCCACCATGGCATTGGTCAGAGGATGCAGAAGGAGATTCCTCTCCCACACCACAGGGTCTTCTGTCCTGCAGGACCACAGGATCATCCCGGCCTACAGGAGAAACAAGAATTTACTGGACTATCTGGTAAAGGCCAAATTAAAACCTCTGCACAGCACTAAGGGGAGAGGTCAGAGTGATGCCTTTTATAAACACAGAAAATGGCTGCAAAGCCACAGCACGGGAGACGTTTTCCTGAACTCAGCCAGGGGAAACACCAAGTCTAAGAACTGTGTTTACCTCATCACGTGTGTACAATGTGGATTACAATATGTGGGGGAGACGGGGAACACCATCGCGACCCGCTTCACACAACACAAACACAACATCATTAAAAAGAAAAAAACACTGACGCCACTTGTGGCACATTTTATTTCGCACGGTTGGAAATCTGTGTCTGTGTGTGTGATCCAGATGAACCCCGGATGGAGCGCTCCCCAGAGGAGGAGAGCGGAGAGGGGCTGGATCAATAAATTAAAAACCAGGTATCCTAAGGGCTTAAATGAGGACTAAGAGCTGCGGGCTGTGAGGCAGTGCTGGACAGTGCACAGATGGTCCTGCTCGCAGGTCCATCCAAAACTATTTATTCCCTAACCCTAACCCTAACCCTAACCCCTAACCCCCTAACCCTAACCCTAACCCTAACCCTAACCCCTAACCCTAACCCTAACCCTAACCCTAACCCTAACCCCCTAACCCTAACCCTAACCCTCGCAGTCTGTGTTCTCCTTTTCCTTCATGCAGCCTACCCTGTCACTTTACCCTAAACCCAACCACTCATCTCCCACGCCTAACCTTAACCACTTATCTCCCACGCCTAACCCTAACCAGGGAACCCATCCCCTATTGAAAGCTCTTCATTACGGGTGATCAGAGATTTTTCTTGTGGTTTCTTTGGTAATGGCGTGAGTTTGATTTACAGCTAGTTATAACAGGTCACATTATTCCTTTTTGATTTATGACTGCCAACGTCAACAACATGTGTAAATATGCTTTTTGCTCTATAATGGGTTATTATGTACTGTTTATTTGCATAACACATGTTCCTTGTATATTATGTGTTCCTCTCCGAATACATCTTTCATGTTTGTGGGCGTTCTTGATGTGACCACTCATCTTTATATTTACATATATATATGAATAATTATTCAGTTATTTAAGTGTGGTTTTGAGAATTCTTTGTATGTACAGTGTTTATTGAAGGGACTGAGGCCCTATTTTGTTACATACTATTCCATTCGAAATTCTAAGGGATATTTTATTTCTCAATGCTTTTATTCTGTTATGCAATGCCATTTGAGTTTATTCCTTGTTTACCACTGTGTATTTCTTAGTTCTGTTTTATGGGACGGTTCTGTATTTTTATATATAATATATTATATCGGGACGAGTGCTTATTACTGCGTGATAAGCGGAGGGCACCCTGGTATCCCGCCGCCTGTTTTCGCGGAGTGATTGGTCGGTAGGACCATATAAGGCAAAGTTCACGGCCGCCATGTTGGCTAACGCTAAAGGGAGCCGGACTTTGTTTTTAGCGAGAGGTCCTTAGGAGTAACACTTGCTCCCGTCATTGCCTCTCTGAACAAGCACCTTATAACAAGCCTGAAGAAGAATACTTTCGTATTCGAAACGTCGCTATTTCTATAGTTCTATTTAGACTTGTTCCGTTTGTTGTTTTATTTTTGTTACCACTTTGTTCGAGAATAATAAAAGGTAAAAAGACACCTTTTCTCTTGCCGTTTTTTTCGTGCTAAGTTAGCCACCACGAGGCTGCTAGCTTAAACATGTACGAAGACGAGTATGATGACGAGGGGGATTGGACGGTGGTTCGCTACGGGAGACGTCGCGGAGGTAATAACCGCTTCCGTACGCAAGCACAGCGGGGACCTCCACCAGCCCAGCCACGACCGCGGGCTCAACAGCCTCCGCAGTACCGCCAGCCTCCGCATCCACAACATCGGCAGCAGAGGCCCCGTTTCCAGCGCGCTTCGTACGCAGATGCTACTCGGCCAGCGCAACAGTGGAGAGGAGGTCCTCAACGGCGCTACGACTACGGCCATAACACAAGGTACGCGGGTCGCCCCAACAACCCGGGACCCCGCCAGAGACCCCCCCAACCCCGTCTTTTTGCCTCCCGTTTCCAACGGCCCAGAGACAATGGTAACGATTTTAATTACAACGTTAGTAACTACCGTCCCGTTCAGAACCAGAACATTCAGGGCGCTCCGGAGCGACCCATGTCGGATGACCCGCTATTTACACACAAGTGTAGAATTCTGCACAAGATTATTAAAGTGGCCCATCATTTCACAAACACTGCCGGAAAAAACCCTCCGGCTAATATTGCTAAAATGACGCAACAATTAGCCGCTTTCATCAAGCCTGCAATCCCCAACGCAGCCACACAGGCCCTCTTAGGGGGCAACGCCCAAAACTGGGAGCACACCACAATGGTGATCCTCCAAGATCATTATGAGACTATTATGAAAAGTGAGATTCTCAATCTCTATCGGCTTAACAGTCCCGTGTGGGATGCCCCTTTTGAGGTGGCCTCAGCCTGGGCCAGAAAAGACTTTGGTCGCAGACTGAACCCGCAGACGCTGTCGGAGGCTAAGGAGGCTGTTGCTGACTGGATGGCCGTGCTGTTGGTGGAGGAACCGCAACCGCCCCCCCCTGTGGTGGCAGCGCCAGCTGCCGTGGTGGTCCAGCCCGATCCGGTAACACACCCCCTGAGGCGCCTGAGACCCGGGGACACAACACGGCCGGCGGGGGCGTCGCCCACATCCGCCGCTGAGGTTCAGCGAGACCCACAACCAGGGCAACCCACCGCTGCAGCACCACAAACACCACGTGCCGCTGTCACCCAGTCCCAGAGGGAGCCGACGCAGCTCCGCGCAGCAGCCGAGGAGCCATTGGGGCCCCCTGCAGCTGCCACGAGACCTCCACAGCCGCGCAGAGCAGCGCCGACGACAACGGCGACCCAGACCGAGGTGGCCCAAATCCACTCGGCACCGGCGGAGGCAGACCTGATTTTGGTGACGCCCTCTTCCTCGTCTGCATCACTGCCTCCGCCCCCCAGCACTCCAGAGAGGGCCTCCAACATCATGGACTCCATCATCGATCCGTGTTTCAGCCTGGGCACCCTCTCCCCTCTCTCTCCGCTTCAAGGTGAGGGCTCACAACGGGGGTCCCCACACGCCCCTGACACACAATTGCCTGCACCACTGCCACAGAGGGATCAGAGACTACGTGGTAGCAGACGTGATCCTGTGTCGAGCTCGGCTTCAGTGGCCTCATCAGAGTCCTCTCCAGCGCTCGCAACGACCCCACACCCCACTGCTTGGTCCCTCAGGCGTCACAACCCAGCTGTGGCCCCTAACGATGATGTTGTGATGGAGCTCTCTCAACAGAACGTGACTCAACTATTGCAGCAGGAGAAGCCGCGATCACTGTCCCGGATGCAGGAGGAGCTGAGCCGTGTCCCCCTGACGCCCGTCCGCAGACTTCGTGCTGCGGTGCAGACCCACCTGCTGCACACGTCGTCCACTCCGGCTCCCGGTCCGGACGCACCGACCCGGCGCCGACTACAACGGCCCACCAGGCACCAGACGACCCTGAGAAAGGCCCAGGAGTGGAGTCTCCATGTAACCAGGAAATGGTTAATCATTGGAGACTCCAATGTCTGCAAACTGCCTGCATATACAAACGAGCACCTGCAAATCGACGGCTTTCCTGGTGCTACGTTCCGGAACGTGGAGCTGCTGATGGACAAAACCACCGCTCAGGTAGACGTTGAAAAAGTTATTGTGGCTGTGGGCCTTAATAACCGGGTCCAAAAGACCCGTGAGACTGCTTTAAAACAGCTGCAAAGTGCCATGAACAATGTGAGGCGCACTTTTCCTTCTGCTGAGATTTTTGTGTCGCAGATAAACTTCTCCAGTGGTCTTCCTCAGAAGGAGAAACTGCGGCTCACACACTTGAACTCGGCCATATCCAGCAGGTATGAGTACATTCCGGCCCTGCCTACGAGTCTTTTCAGCACAGGTGGGGACAATATTCATTGGTCTCGGGGCACAGCCAGTCGCATTTTTGATCACTGGGTTCACTACCTAAACTAATAGTCCCCACAAGCCTGCCTACTCAGGAGGGGGATAAGACGGTTCTAAACCTCACCAAAGATTTCAAACTCACTGACACGCAGTTTGCTCTACTCAGCAGGGGTTTAAATTTTATTCCTACAAAAGGAATTAACAAAAATCTTTTACCACAGAGTCGTTTTGATCTACAACAATATCATCGAAAACTTAAGTTGGCGGCTTATTTCGAGCTCTCTAAGGAGTCGGAACCCCTGCCGTTTATCAATAAATCTACCTGGTCTCCTCCACTGACACATATCCCCATAATTATTCGTGACCTCATTCAAGCCGACATCACACATTTCGATAAACATTTCAGGGGTCGCCAGGTGCCTCCTAACCTCAGTAGGGAGGAAGTGAGTGCACTTGAGCACCTGTCTAATAACAAACACATAGTCATCAAGCCAGCAGACAAGGGCAGCGCCATAGTTATTCTGGACAGAGAACAATACTTATGGGAGGGTTATAGACAATTGAACGACACAAAATATTACACCAAATTGGCCGAACCCATCTATTTAAACACTATTCCAAAAGTGATCACGATAATAAACACCCTACATGAGAAAAAATTCGTCACCTTAAAACAAAAACATTATCTCATGGGGGACACGGTACCGAGGCCCAGACTCTTTTATATGTTGCCCAAGATCCACAAAGACCCTGCTAAGTGGAGCAAACCGTATGTGATCCCCCCCGGTCGTCCTATTGTCTCCGACTGTAGCAGCGAGACCTACCGTACGGCTGAGTACATCGACCACTTTCTTAATCCTCTCTCGACCACACATCCTAGTTACATTAAGGACACGTACCACTTCGTGGACATAATCAGAGGACTCCAAATTTCGGATAACTCCATTTTATTTACCATTGATATTGATAGTCTTTACACTAATATTGACATTAAAGAAGGCATACAGGCCGTTAAAAATGCATTTCGGAAACACCCCAACAAAAAGAGACCAGAGAAAGAGCTCCTACAGCTACTGGAAATTAATCTGACCCAAAATGATTTTGAATTTAATGGGGAATTTTTTCTGCAAATTAAGGGTACAGCGATGGGGAAGAAGTTTGCCCCCGCATACGCCAATATTTTTATGGCTGAGTGGGAGGACTCAGTCCTGAAAATGTGTCCCAAAAAACCGTCACAATACTACAGATACTTGGACGACATCTGGGGTGTGTGGCCTCACTCGCGAGAGGATTTTGACATCTTTCTTGGAATCCTCAACAGCTTTAATCCATCCATCACCATTAAATCCACTAGCAGCCCCACATCAGTTGATTTTTTGGACACTACAACATTTAAAGACACTACATTCAAGGAAACCCATAGACTGGACATTAAAGTTTTCTTTAAAGAAACAGACACCCATGCACTTCTTTTTAAAACCAGCTTTCATCCCGGACACACTTACGCTGGTTTAATCAAATCTCAGCTGTTGAGGTTCCATAGAATTTGCAGCAGAGAGGTGGACTTTTATTCTGCTGTCAAAGTGTTGTTTCGCGCTCTGTCCAGCAGAGGGTACTCTCGCTCTTTCCTTAGAAAGTGCCAGAGGAATTTCCTTGTTAAAAAGCCCATCATGGTTGGTTCAAGCCTCACCCTTGTGACCACATACTCACCGTCCACCAGAGACTTGGTTAGAGGCTGCAGGGAAAGATTCCTTCACCACACCAGAGACAAGGACGTCCTGCAGGATTTTAGAATTATTCCGGCTTTCCGGAGAAATAGAAATCTGCAGGATTTTTTGGTTAAAGCTAAAATAAGACCTCTATATATTCCACAAGTCAGGAACCCGGTGGACTATTTTAAGCAGCGGACATGGCTCCAGAGCCATAGCACAAAAGAGGTCTTCCACATTATGGTTCGGGGTCATGTCAAATGTAAAAATTGTGTTTATCTTATTATGTGCCAGACTTGTGGCCTGCAGTATGTGGGGGAGACGGGCAACAGCATCGCCACCAGGATGGCACAACACAAATATAACATCACAAACAGAAAAAAAGTACAGACGCCATTAGTGGCTCATTTCACAGTACATGGATGGAAATCCTTATCCACTAGCATTCTCCAGTGCAACCCCAGGTGGAGTGCTCCCCTGAGGAGGAGAGCTGAGAGGCTGTGGATCAACAAGCTGGACACCTTGCATCCTAAAGGCCTCAATGAGGGTTGAGAGGTGCAGACAGTGGGGTGGTGCTGGACTGTGCATCGATGGTCCTGTTCGCAGGACTTTCACAATCTTTTAATCCCTAACCCTAACCCTAACCCTAACCCTAACCCTAACCCCCCCCCCCCCCCCCTCCCTTTTAGCTCACATTCTTATCTCTTTTTATCCCTTATTTTTGACGATTTATTTCCCTCCCTCTCCTCCTGCCCAGCCACCACTGCCTCTGCCAGCCTATTATACAGCCTTGTTTTATTCCTCATTTTTTCCCCCCTTCTTTTTAAACCTCTCCCCCTGCTTTTTATCTGTTTTATTCCAGTTTTAATTTTTCTAAAAAAAACCCCTTTTTAACCATGGTCCCCCTTGTGCCAGTACCCCCGTGGCCCCCTTCGGAGGACCGCGTTCACCACACAACCTAACCCTAACCCTAACCCCCTAACCCTAACTCAGCCAGGGGAAACACCAAGTCTAAGAACTGTGTTTACCTCATCACGTGTGCACAATGTGGATTACAATATGTGGGGGAGACGGGGAACACCATCGCGACCCGCTTCACACAACACAAACACAACATCATTAAAAAGAAAAAAACACTGACGCCACTTGTGGCACATTTTATTTCGCACAGTTGGAAATCTGTGTCTGTGTGTGTGATCCAGATGAACCCCGAATGGAGCGCTCCCCAGAGGAGGAGAGCGGAGAGGGGCTGGATCAATAAATTAAACACCAGGTTCCCTAAGGGCTTAAATGAGGACTAAGAGCTGCGGGCTGTGAGGCAGTGCTGGACAGTGCACAGATGGTCCTGCTCGCAGGTCCATCCAAAACTATTTATTCCCTAACCGGCCCGTGCCGCCTGCTGAGCAGCCTGCGGTCTCTACGGTTCTCTTATACAGCCCACCCTGTCATTTTGTCCTAAACACAACCACTCCATAACCCATGCCTAAACCTAATCCTATACAGCCCACCCGGTTATTTTTTCCTAAACACAACCACTCCATAACCTATGCCTAAACCCAACCCTTCATCATCCATGATCCTGCCACTGTACCACTTACAGGTTGAAGTTTAAATAAAAGGCCAATTGGCCCTTTAACTGTTGTGTTATTTCACAGTTGGATGTATGAAAAAGGGTTTTATTCACTTGTTTGGGAATGTGGTTACGTTGTAAATATTTCTAATATTTCTGCTTTTTGACAAAAATGTGTGTTTTATTCCATGTTCCATCACTGTTTCTATTTTTAATAATTATACGTGTGATGTTTACTGGTGTTATTATCATGTTTATGCCTTATTACTATGTGATTCATGTTTCTGGTTTCGACGATGCTGGTATTTCGGATTGTGAGACGGGTGCATTGAACGTCTCACTGTATGCGATGCACCTAGAGATTTGTAGTTCAGCGCAGCTATTGGTCAGCTACACCGGGGAGGGGAAAGGTCACGGCCGCCATATTGGCGACGCCCTAGCCGGACCGTCATTTCACCGAGCTGACCAGAGCGACAACAACAGCGCGCATCTTTAGCTCACACTTTTTTACAAGTTTTATAGCCTGAGGAAGGATATTCTTTATATCCGAAACGTTGCTAATCTGTTTAAACTTGTTCCGTTTATTGCTTTATTTTTGTTGTTATTGTTCCGGTCAATAAAAGGTAAAAAGAACCACTTTTCCTTCGCCTTTTTTTCGTGGCTAGTGAACACGAGGCTTCACTAGCTAGCGACATGTACGGGCGTGGCCGGGAGGATGAAGGCGAGTGGACGCTGGTGCAGTACGGCAGACGCGGTAGGCGCCGCAACAGTTCCAGCCGCAACAGCCCCGCTTTCAGCAGAACGCACCGCCACGTTTCCAGCGACAGCAGCCCCGCTATCCACGCGACACCTACGCGAACGCTGTCCGGAGACCCGCGGATCGGGGAGGCGCCCCGCGGTGGCGCTATGATGGCGGCCAGGATGACAGGTACACGGGACGTCCCGCTAACCGCGGTCCCCGTCCAAGACCCGCACAGCCCCGGTCCTTTGACTCCCGCTTTCAACGCCCCCCCTATAATAATAATAGCAATAACAATAGCAACGCAAATAGCAATAACACACGGTACCAGCGAAACCAGAACCAGAACAATGAGGGCGCTCAGAATAGGCCCAGATCTGACGACCCACTTTTCACTGTTAAATGCCGGATCCTCCATAAGATCATTAAAGCGGCACATCACTTTTCCAACATTGTTATAACACACCCACCGGTCACGATCTCTAGAATGACCCAGCAGTTAGCCGCATTCATTAAGCCGGCTATTCCCAACACGGCCACACAGATGCTCATTGACGGCAACGCTAAGAACTGGGAGCACACTGCGTTGGTCATTTTACAGGACCACTATGAGTCTGTGATAAAGGAGGAGATCCGGAACCTTCACAGACTCAATAGTCCTGAGTGGAGTGACCCGTTCGAGGTGGCGGCAGCCTGGGCCAAAAGGCAGTTTGGCCGCAGACTCGGCCCGGACACATTAAAAGAGGCCAGAGAGACAATTGTGGACTGGATGGCCGGTCTGGCGGTAGATGAGCCAATACAGGCCCCTGCAGCGGCGGCGCCGGCGACAACAGCAGCACCAGCGGCCCAGACTGACCCGGCGAGTCATCCCCTGAGGCGAGTGAGACCTGTGGCCAGAGCGGAACCGGTAAACGCACCGCCCACACACACTATCGAGGCCCAGAGACGCCCAGACTCACCTCAGCCCGCCGCCGCAGCAGCAGCAGCAGCAGCACCTGTGGCACCTGTCATCACCACGACGGCGGCCCAGGTCCACGCGGGACCGCATGCTCCAGCGGCGGCGCTGGTGACGCCCTCCTCACCAGTGACGGCAGAACGGCGGCCCAGCACTCCTCCTCTGATCCAGAACCTCTTAGACTTCCCGATCGAGGTTAGTTTCAACTCTGACACCCTCTCCCCCGACACGCCACAGTCGGCAGGGGGCTCACAGCAGGTGGTTTCACCCACTCCGTCTTCCCAGCTGCCCCGGCCACAGAGACTGAACTTTCGCAGACCACAGTTCACAATAGAACTTTCACCCAGCTCGTCGTCAGTGGCTTCAGCGGAGGCAGCGGCAGCAGCAGAGACGGAGGCGGAGGAGGCAGCAGCAACAGCGCCATCATCAGCAGCGACATCACCGCCGACACCTCCACCGGCGGCAGCGACGCCCTCAATATCTGCTGTATGGTCCTTCGCACCGCGCAATCCGTGTGTGGCCCCGAACACGGACGAGGTGGAGTTCTCCCAGAGGAACCTGGAGGAGCTGGTGCAGCAGGAGGCGAGAGAGCCGTGGTCCCGAATGCAGAGGGACGTGAGGCACGTTCCCTTAACGCCCATCAGCACCACCAGGTTGAGGACAGCGGTGCAGACCCAGCTGATCCGGCCGGTGGCCACTCCCACTTCCGGCCTGCAGACACCGCAGGGAGCTCAGCGACCATGCAGACACCAGTCCACCGCGCGGAAGGCACAGGATTGGAGTCTCCATGTGACCAAGAAGTGGCTCATCATTGGAGACTCCAATGTGTACAAACTGCCAGCCCACAACATCGAGGATCTGCAGGTGGATGCTTTTCCAGGGGGCACCTTCAGGAACGCAGATCTCCTGATGAACAAGACGACCTCGGAGGTCACGGTGCAGAAGGTCATTTTGGCCTTCGGCATTAACAACCGGGTCCAAAAAACGCAGGAGACGGCCATCAAACAGCTGCAGAGGGCCCTCCGAAGCGTTAGACTGACTTTTCCATCTGCTGACGTTTTTGTGCCACAGGTCAACTTCTCCGGAGATCTTCCCCCGAAGGAGAAACTGCGCCTCACACATCTGAACACTGCTATTGCGAGAATGTGTGAGTACATCCCAGCGCTGCCAGCAGGTCTCTTTCACACAGGTCCGGATCACATCCACTGGACCCGAGCCACAGCTGCCCGCATATTTGACAATTGGGTTCACTACTTAAACTAATTGTCCCCATAAACCTGCCTACTCAGGAGGGGGATAAGTTAGTCATCAACCTCACTAAGCACTTTAAACTCACTGAAGCACAGCGCACTCTCCTTGGCAGGGGGTTAAATTTCATTCCCACTAAGGGAACTAATAAACAGATTGTAGAGCAGAGCCGCTTTGATCTACAGCAGTATCACAGGAGGTTAAAGCTGGCGGCTTATTTTGAAAACTCGAGAGAGTGTGAACGACTCCCGTTCATTTATAAATCGTCCTGGGCTCCTGTACAGGCACAAATACCACACACCATAACTGCTCTAATACAATCAGACATTCGGTATTTTAACACACGCTTCAAAATTCATCACGTGCCTCCTAACCTCAGTAGGGAGGAAGTGCGGGCACTTGATGAACTAGTTAATAACAAACACATAGTTATTAAACCAGCAGATAAGGGCAGCTCTATAGTGATCTTGGACAGGGAGCAATATTTATGGGAAGGCTACAGACAGCTTAATGATCCCAAATACTACACCAAATTGACCCACCCCATTTATCCAAACACTGTCCCGATTGTAAATAAAATCATCCTAACTCTACATGAGAAGAAGTTCATTAATCTGAAACAAAAGCATTATTTAATGGGTGACGCTGTACCTAGAGCCAGATTATTCTATATGCTGCCCAAAATACACAAGGACCCTGCCAAGTGGAGTAAACCACATGAAATCCCTCCCGGCAGGCCCATCGTGTCTGACTGCAGCAGTGAGACTTATCACACTGCAGAGTACCTCGACCACTTTTTGAATCCTCTGTCGACCACACACCCGAGTTACATAAAGGACACGTACCACTTTGTAGAGATAATTAAAAGACTCCGCATTCCGGACAACTCAATTTTATTCACCATAGATATTGATAGTCTCTATACAAACATTGACATAAAAGAAGGCATGCAGGCCGTTAAGAATTCATTTCGGAAACACCCCGACAAAAAGCGACCAGAAAAAGAATTATTACAGTTACTGGAGATCAATCTGACCCAAAATGATTTTGAATTTAATGGGGAATTTTTCCTTCAAATCAAGGGTACAGCGATGGGGAAGAAGTTTGCTCCTGCATACGCTAACATTTTTATGGCTGAGTGGGAGGAATCAGTCCTGAAAATATGTCCTAAAAAGCCACTGCATTATTATAGATATTTGGACGACATCTGGGGTGTGTGGCCCCACTCGAGGGAGGATTTTGAAGTGTTTCTGTGCACCCTCAACAATCACAATCAGTCTATTAAAATTAAATCCACCGACAATTTGACTTCTGTTGACTTTCTGGACACCACAACGTTTAAAAGTAACACATTTAAGGAAACCCACACATTGGACATTAAGGTATTTTTTAAGGAGACAGACACACATGCTCTGCTCTTCAAGACCAGCTTCCACCCAAAGCACACATATGCTGGCTTAATCAAATCCCAACTGTTGAGGTTTCACAGAATATGCAGCAGAGAAGAGGATTTCCGGGTTGCAGTCGGGGTGCTCTTTCACGCTTTGTCCACCAGGGGGTACTCTAGGACCTTTCTTAGAAAATGCCAGAGGTCATTTCTAGAGAAGAAGCCTATTACTGTGGGCTCCAGTCTCCCCTTTGTCACCACATATTCACCTTCCACCATGGCATTGGTCAGAGGATGCAGAAGGAGATTCCTCTCCCACACCACAGGGTCTTCTGTCCTGCAGGACCACAGGATCATCCCGGCCTACAGGAGAAACAAGAATCTACTGGATTATCTGGTAAAGGCCAAATTAAAACCTCTGCACAGCACTAAGGGGAGAGGTCAGAGTGATGCCTTTTATAAACACAGAAAATGGCTGCAAAGCCACAGCACGGGAGACGTTTTCCTGAACTCAGCCAGGGGAAACACCAAGTCTAAGAACTGTGTTTACCTCATCACGTGTGCACAATGTGGATTACAATATGTGGGGGAGACGGGGAACACCATCGCGACCCGCTTCACACAACACAAACACAACATCATTAAAAAGAAAAAAACACTGACGCCACTTGTGGCACATTTTATTTCGCACAGTTGGAAATCTGTGTCTGTGTGTGTGATCCAGATGAACCCCGAATGGAGCGCTCCCCAGAGGAGGAGAGCGGAGAGGGGCTGGATCAATAAATTAAACACCAGGTTCCCTAAGGGCTTAAATGAGGACTAAGAGCTGCGGGCTGTGAGGCAGTGCTGGACAGTGCACAGATGGTCCTGCTCGCAGGTCCATCCAAAACTATTTATTCCCTAACCCTAACCCTAACCCTAACCCTACCCTAACCCTAACCCCTAACCCCTAACCCCCAACCCCCAACCCCCAACCCTAACCCCTAACCCTAACCCCTTCTCCTAAACACAACCACACAGTTTTCTATTGTTGGAGGGAGGCTGTGACCTAACCTGGTCCCCTTTTCCTAAACACAACATTAGTACATGTATTATTTGCAAGCCTAATCTGGCCCTTTAATGCATGGACAGAATAAAACAACACATTTTATAGCGGATCTATGACATCTCACTCCTTCACAAATCTTAATAGTCAAGTTATAATTTACTGACATGCATAGAATGCCTACCTGGTGTCATGCTATTATATTCCATCACTTGTGTGTACAGGATTACAATCTTTTAAACAATGCTGACTCTTAGAAATGTATGCACTATTCTTTAAGGACGACGCTCTATTGAAGCACAATTACGGATCCACAGAAAGAAGCACGATTGAGAGTACGGCCAATATATTGTTTTATGATGTTTTGCACTGTGAACACAATAAGAGGATGTGAAATTTCAGTTTAATATTACGGACAGGCATTGAATACTAACTTTGTGTCATGCTTTGAAGGATTCCACCACTCATGTGTACAGGATTGTGATCGTTTTTATTTAAACAATGCTTATTCTTGACAATGTATACATAATTATGAATCCACGGGGATATGGACGGTCGAGAATAGGGCGGATATATTGTTTTAATGATACAATACCTGCTAACGCTAAATATCATGATGTGTTGTGTTGAGTTTGAGATAAAATAGATCCAGCGGTGCCGGATCACGCCGGTCCGCACCTCCGATATCACTGCGCCGCCGACTCACGTCATTTTCGCCAGCGTGTCCGGAGGGAAAGGAGTCCCCGGCACGAGCTCCGCTGTTTTGTTAAATGCACACTTTTTAAACCTGCCTGAAGAAGGTCTAGTTGAGACCGAAACGTTGCGGTGTTGTTTTGTGCCTGTTCCCATGTTCCTGCTGGAGAAAATAAACGGTAAAGAAAACCTTTTCGCCGATTTTTTTCTAAGCTAAGTGCTTTTGTGGCTAAGTTAGCCCAAAGCTAATGAGGCTAATCGAGCCCAACATGCGGTGAAATGCTAACAAAGATGGCGGAGCAACGAGTGAGCAGATTATGGACGTGAGCGAGCCGGGTGCCATGGGTGACTGCGAGGCTGCTGATGCTGAGGTGAGGAGCGCAGTTCTTCCGGTCCACATCACGGAGGGAGAAGGCACCTGCACCAGCACCACGGCTAAGGCTAGCAGAGGTACCCGGACCCGGACGGAGGTGATGACGCGACATCAAAGTGATGGAGAAAGCGGAGGCGCCATGTCTGTGGGTAACTGGGACTAAGGGAAACTTGATTCTGTGTTTACTTTTGGGTCCTCGGAGCCGGGCCTGACGATGGACCGTGCACTGACAGTGGTCTTAAGACCGCTGTCCCAACCCCTTTAACCCTAGCCCACACTTAGCCCCGCTAACCCTAGCCCACACTTAGCCCCGCTAACCCTAGCCCACACTTAGCCCCGCTAACCCTAGCCCACACTTAGCCCCGCTAACCCTAGCCCACACTTAGCCCCGCTAACCCTAGCCCACACTTAGCCCCGCTAACCCTAGCCCACACTTAGCCCCGCTAACCCTAGCCCACACTTAGCCCCGCTAACCCTAGCCCACACTTAGCCCCGCTAACCCTAGCCCACACTTAGCCCCGCTAACCCTAGCCCACACTTAGCCCCGCTAACCCTAGCCCACACTTAGCCCCGCTAACCCTAGCCCACACTTAGCCCCGCTAACCCTAGCCCACACTTAGCCCCGCTAACCCTAGCCCACACTTAGCCCCGCTAACCCTAGCCCACACTTAGCCCCGCTAACCCTAGCCCACACTTAGCCCCGCTAACCCTAGCCCACACTTAGCCCCGCTAACCCTAGCCCACACTTAGCCCCGCTAACCCTAGCCCACACTTAGCCCCGCTAACCCTAGCCCACACTTAGCCCCGCTAACCCTAGCCCACACTTAGCCCCGCTAACCCTAGCCCACACTTAGCCCCGCTAACCCTAGCCCACACTTAGCCCCGCTAACCCTAGCCCACACTTAGCCCCGCTAACCCTAGCCCACACTTAGCCCCGCTAACCCTAGCCCACACTTAGCCCCGCTAACCCTAGCCCACACTTAGCCCCGCTAACCCTAGCCCACACTTAGCCCCGCTAACCCTAGCCCACACTTAGCCCCGCTAACCCTAGCCCACACTTAGCCCCGCTAACCCTAGCCCACACTTAGCCCCGCTAACCCTAGCCCACACTTAGCCCCGCTAACCCTAGCCCACACTTAGCCCCGCTAACCCTAGCCCACACTTAGCCCCGCTAACCCTAGCCCACACTTAGCCCCGCTAACCCTAGCCCACACTTAGCCCCGCTAACCCTAGCCCACACTTAGCCCCGCTAACCCTAGCCCACACTTAGCCCCGCTAACCCTAGCCCACACTTAGCCCCGCTAACCCTAGCCCACACTTAGCCCCGCTAACCCTAGCCCACACTTAGCCCCGCTAACCCTAGCCCACACTTAGCCCCGCTAACCCTAGGCAAAAAGGTCTTACCTTCTGGCAACGCTTGTAGAGTTGGATTCTTTCATCCTACAAGAAATAACAAGACTAGATTACCCAACTCATCCAGAACAGTCTTAAACACTAACATGATCTTCTTTCACCTATAGGTTTACATGTAACAATACAAACACATTCCTAAAACATTGGCAAATATTAAACAGTTAAAACCCAGTAGTTCAGGACATGCAACCAAAGACAAGAAGCACCGCAAGTTAACACATTATGCAATCATACCGTTTCAAACATTTTTCTAGACCTATCACACAGCCTGCATGACAAGCATTACATAACCATTACTTTGAAAAAAGTCTTACCTGTTACTCAAATCGCCAAGTTGGCAGGAGCACAAGGCAATTTCCACAGGAGGCTAAAGCTGCTTGACCCTGAAGCAGGAGCCTGTTGTGTTCTCTGAATCGTCCTGTGTGGTAGCACAACAGTACTTTAGGAAACGAGAAATATTTAAACACTGACAAGAATGCAGCTTTTCACACACAGGGGGAAAAAAAACAGACTGGATTAGTTCAGTACATATTAGCAGCAGATTCCAATTAACCAATCAACCGTCAGGCATTCCAACAGAACATTGTATTAGACTTTTCACACAGCCTGCATGACATAAAAGCAGTACTGAGAAAGTGTCTTACCTCTCATTCAGTTGGCAATTTTCACAGGAGGCTGAAGTCACTTGGCCAGCCTGAGGCGGAATTCTTCTCTGGACCGTCCTGCGTGGAATCACAGAACTACGTTACCCAACCGGAATTTTTTCCGAACACTGATGGCAGCTTTTTGCACATAGAGGGGAAACTGCAAATATTAAATGAAGCAGCTAAAGAGGGTGGCATACTTCAAGACATACAACTACATATTAGAAGATTCAGTTAACACATTATGCAACAGTCAGGCTCTTGACAGTTTGAAAAAGAACGTTTTATTAGACCTGTCACACAGCCTGCATGACAAGCATTACATATCAGAAACCACACAGGAAAAAAGTCTTACCGTTCACTCAAATCACTAAAGGCTGCTGGTAATTTCCACCGTCACAGGAGGCTGAAACTGCTTGACCACTTCTGGGCATCCAAGGCAGGAGCCTGTTGTCTTCTCTGGACCGTCCTGCGTGGAATCACAACCCATTCTGAAAAATCTTTGAAACACTGACAAGATGGAATCTTCTTGCCCACAAGCCAACGTTATTTAGCAATACTAACACATTGGCCAACAGCAAATAGTTAAGCAGCAGATCACGGATCCAAATAGTTCAGGACAGGCCGCAACACTCAGGCATTCTTTACAGTTAGAAAGACATTTTATTAGAGCATTACACAGCTTTTACGACAAGAATTACATTAAAAAAAATACCTTTAAGAACCCAGGCTTCGCCCATCTTCCCGCCAAGATCCATGAGCCTCCTTTGACCTGGACGGTTCTGTCAGTTGAGGTCGACCGCCCATAATCAGCAATTGCAGTTGTGTCTTACAAGACTCTAGAATACATTGACATTTTATTAATTCACTGTCAAAATAACATTCCAGGTACACCGTAAATTTGACTGTCAAATTAGTACATTGCAACACTAAGCCAGTAAACATAAGGTCTTAACCTACAGTGTTGGGGTCACACTGAAGTGTACAGCACTATGAGGTTGACTTCTATTTTTTGTCTCTAGTTTAAAACATCTGTGCAGGAGAAATATTTAAGCAACTATTTCAAATGAATAAAGATATTTTGAAAACACCCACTTGTGATATATTGTGCAACAAACTCCGGTTCAGTTAATGAAAAATTGCTCTTTAATTACCAATTTAAAATGGCAGTTATTACTGCCACAGAAATGTGTATTTAAAGTGCATTTTTAGAGGGTACAGATGCACATACAATTCACTTACACTATGGAACAAACATCAATCACCAAGCAATTGAAACTGAAAATCATGAAAAATGCTTGCAGTTAAATATATGAGCAGTGGCTCTTTAGTAGTGTACTTGTTAACAACACAAGTCAGTCATACCTTTTGTTTGCACTCATGGCTCCACGGTCTCCACCAGGTTTCTTGCACAACGCATAATGAGTAAATGACAATATTTAAAAAAAATTATCTGCCACAATTATAAAACCGGGTTACGCAATTTCTCACGGGCAATCCACAGAGGTAGGGCAAACATTTTACACGTCAACTAACCCCTTTGGCCTCCTACTTGTCCCTGAAATTCAGTGGTAGAGTTGAGATTAAAAAGTAATTGCCAAACTCTTGGTCCATGTATTGAAGTGACAGGTTGCCCTTTAACCTAAAGGTTGTCTTCATCTTGCAGTGAAGATATCTAGTGACTTTGGCAAGCCATTTGGAAGTTTTAGCCAATGTTAATCTTGATTCTGTGTGTGGAATCAGCCATATCAGTCTGAGAAGAGATCACAAGCAATTAGTAAAGTTCAACATGTGAGTAAATCCCGTCTAGGGGTACCATTGGCCGAATTCTATTTGGGCTGTCGACTTCCGATACAAGAGAATGAGGGAGAAAGTTGTAGGGCTGTTGTATTAGACTGCATTAGTTTTAGCTGATGCATAGTTGTAGATCATATCATGAGAAGTTGAGCAACTGGAAGACATTTGTAACCACCGGTAGGACAGGGTTAAACATTTCCTCATAAATTATCCAACAACCACAGATCAACAGGTGACTGAAGTCAGACTGAGGCAAAAGGGTTCCCCCAGATTAACATTTAGTTAAAATATAGTAAGAATACAAAACAATGAAACCAATTTCCATCAGCTGTAGGAATTACAAAATGCGCCTCTACAAACAAATTGAGTGCTACCGATGACTAGGCCGCACCGGGGTGAGAACGGGGACAGGCTCTGGCACAGGGCGCTCATCGACTTAGTTTCTCCACACAAACAATATAAAATCGAGGCATGCGATGTTAAAAGAAAATGCAGACAAACACAACAGGCAATGGGATGAGCAGATGAAAGGCCCAGTCACCAGACCCACCATCTGGGATGCTACGCTGTCGACAGCCTCAAACACCCCTAAAAAAAAAACACCAAAAGTAATCATCAGCAAACTAAATATTACAAACATAAAGAAACTCCGGACAGGAACCAAATAAGCTACACAAAACAGTAGTGGCTTCAAATGCCAGCCTGGAGTTACTTTGAGGCTCCTCTACCTGGTCCGGCTCACACATGGTTTGGGCCTCCCTGACAAGCTGGGAGACACAAACACAACAATCACCAAAGGCCAAATCAGTTTCCTAAGAACTGTAAATGTAAATAAAAATAAATAAATAAAAAAAAACCTACCAGCTCATTGGATTCTCCAGCCAGACTCCAACACAGAAAGGGACAAGCGTGGTGACAGCAGCTTCATTATGTGCAGCTTTTATACCCTTTCTAATGGGTGAACCAGGAAGTAGGAGGTACCAAGGTCTGCCTGAGCCTACGGTATCTCAGGAAGGACATTTCCTCACTGGCTACACATTGAAAAAGATTATTCATTATTCATATCATTCATTTATAGTCGTACAGGCTGAGCTTCTTCACAACAGAGATGAACTTGTCTTGCAGTCTCTCCATTTAGATGATTTTATCAAACTCTGGCCGTGCACCCAGTAAGCCATGGATCAAAATCACCACACTACTGTAGTTTAGCCCATTGTATGCCACACTTTTGGCTAAGCTTGCAGTGTCCTTAGTTAAAGACTTTTGTTTTAGAGGATTTTAGATATCCTTGTTAAGAACATCAATGTGAAGTGTGGAAACATTTATCACTTCCAATGGAGGTCTGATAAAGTCACATGCATGTAAATGATTTGCAATCTGAAATTAATGTCTTTCAGAAAGGGGAAGAAGCACATTCGCTGAAATTGATATATTTTGGAATATGTTTTCTATATTTCTATGGTTGTCATAGATTCTGGTTTATTATTCACAATTTTGGAACACACGTTATCCTGTTATCTACTCTTTTTTTAAAAGAAAACATTAGAGACATTTCTGCAAATCTGCTTTTTTCTCACGCATTTAGTCATGACTGCTCCGTTCTTCATGAACTAGTTGTAATGCATAGACTAAATTATATAATCATATACCCATTTTGGGTATACTGGTACACAGTTAGAATTATTAGAAAGATTAAATGTCGATAACTGCTCTCCTTCTCAAATTGCAAGTAATGTTTATCTTCATATATATTAATGACACAAGAAATATTACTATAAAGTTCAATAGCAGCCAATCTAAAGCGTAAAATATTAAATGGAATCTGCACCTTACTGAAATCCGACACTACAATCGTCATTAAAGTTTGATTCATTGTAGGACTGCTGTATTAGACTGATTTAGTTTTATTGTTGAAAACTAATTAAAACAAACAAATTCTTCCAGCAGATGGAGCCAAATATACATTTTTCCTTTTCAACTTTCACATTACATTACATGTAATTTGGCTGATGCTTTTATCCAGTGTGCATTCAACCAAGAGGGAACAGACCGAGAACAACAACATCAAAGAGAGTAGGAGTGTAGGAGAAAAGGGTGCACAACCAGAAAGTGTGATTTCATCAAATAAGCCAAGTTACAATTTGCTATAGATAAGTGCAAATAAAAGTACAATTTAAGTGCTATAATTTGTTCGCCTTTTAGTCAAGGTAGAGTCTGAAGAGGTGTGGCTTTAGTTTGCGGCGTAAAATGTGAAGGCTCTCTGCAGTCCTGATGTCATTAAGAATCTGGTGGTTTACTATGTGTTAAATGCAGCAGAAAGGTCCAGAAGGATGAGGACAGAGGAGAGAGAGGCGGCTCTAGCAGTGTGGAGTTGCTCTGAGACAGCAAGGAGAGCAGTCTCTGTGGAATGGCCTTGAAGCCTGACTGGTGGGGGTCAAGGAGGTTGTTACGGTGGAGATAGGAGGGGAGTTTTGGACAAAAATGGAAGAAGAAAGACGGGTCTGTAGTTGTTTTCTTCGGATGGGTTGAGGGTAGGTTTCTTCAGGAGTGGGTTAGCTCTTGCCTCTTTCAGAGAATTGGGAAAACAGCCAGATAATAGAGCATTGTTAATGAGACAGGTAAAGAAAGGAAGACGGTCAGGAGTGATAGATTGAGGAACATGTGAGGGAATGGGTCAAGAGGGCAGGTGGTCGGACGGGCAGTGGTTACTAGGGTAAGAATTTATCCTAGTAGAGACAGGGGGGTGAAAGAGGAAAGTGAGGGTGATAGAGGTGAAGTCGGTGGGACACAAGTAGTAGGAGGTGGGTTTGAGAAAGAGGAGCGTATGTCAGCTATTTTCTGGGTAAAGTAGTTGACAAAGTCTCCTGGAAGAAGGGGGGAGGAGGACTGGGGGGTTCGAGGAGGTTGGAGAAGATACACTTATGTACTGTCTGTAGGACTAAACAAAAAAATGCCTATGTCATTATCATGAATGGAGTAGTGTTTTCCATTCATCGTAGTGTTTTACATTGACCACATCAGTGTTCAACTGGTTCTTATAAACTTATTCATAAGATGGTTTGTGTTATTTTGAGAATAAATAACGTTGTTTTGAATTTTGCCCATTGTGTGTGTTTTTTTATTTGTGTGTAGAGTTCTGAGAATATGAAGCATTTTTTCAGAAACTATTATTTTGCAGATGTGATAAACGATCAGCTGAGACATGTTGTTTTTGAACTGATCTCATTGCAGAAGCAGAGGTTTTTATACTGTATCTAAGGTTTGGAATATTGTTTTTACTCGATCGTGAGATCGTGGCCGACCCCTCTCACCCCGAACAAAACCTGTTTGTGCTCCTTCCATCTGGCAGGAGGCTGAGGTCCATCAGGACTAAGACCTCCCACCACACGAACAGTTCCTTCCTGTCGGCAGTCGGGCTCATCAACAGAGCCGGTCCCCCACTGTCTGACTATAACATTCCACCGGTCACTCCCCTTCACACTGCACATGTCACTTTAACTGTAATTTTTCACTTTGTCGTCACTCGTCACTTTGTCGTCACTCGTCACTGTGTTACTTGTTCGCTAGTGCACTTTATGCTTAATATTTTTTAACTTTTTTAATATTTTAAATTTTTAACTTTATTCTCTTGTTTTATACTAACCCATAGCCTTATTCTACTAACCCATTGCATTAGCATTTCATTTTACTTTATTTTATTACTTGTGCACTGCTGTCTTGTCTATTGTTACACTGTCTACTGTCACGCACCAACCGCCAAGTCAAATTCCTTGTATGTTTGACATATTTTGGCAATAAATGTTTCCTGATTCCTGAACATTTCTAAATACCACATAAACAATCGATAATTTTGTTAGGAGGTATAGCTTGTCTGTTAAGAAAATGTAAGCATTGTGGAAATGTGTTCACTGAATGCCTATTGTGTGACAACGACATGAAATGTGTGAATGACATGGCCACAAAAGGAGATTCTTTGCTATTTGTGTTTAGAGTTTTGAAAATGTGACAACTGGTTGGACAAACGCTTGTTAGCGACTGAGGAAAAACTAATGCATTTAAGCTAAAGGAAAACCAATTAATGCCCACAGAGTTACAGTATAAGGCCCTCGACTGTTATTGCAGCGTGTAGCTGAAATAAATGACTTTCCATTTAATAATCTATTATGCATTTTTCTTGACAGAAAACATGATGGATATGTCTCAGTAGCTGATGATGATGATGATGAGGTGGTGCTTCCTCTCAGCTATTGACACAAATGATTACACTGGTTTGTGATGTACATGCTGAGAATAATAACCACCATGAAGGCGAAACTTATTATACCTTTTGTGCTGGAATGCAACTATAGTGAATATAAACGACTCTCTGAAGGACTGTCAGGCCTGTTTTCATTGAGCAACGAGAGACTTGTACTGAGTGTAGTTTCTGCAATTTAAGGTTGCGATTATTTTCCCATATATGGCAGGCTTCATTCAATGATTGAAACAAATATTAACATTAACTGAAGTTTTACAGTATAGAACCGACATTGAACGCTACGAGCGCGCTGTAGTAAACATGGAACTTTTCCTTGGCGTGACACGGCAAATAATCAAACCAGTGCGTGAAGCTGTTGTAGCCTATCTCGTCTATTTTATTTATGCAATATACGTTCAGTACAGTCAGGCGCGCGCCCACCCGCAAAGCAAGCAGACGCTGTTGTGTTTTTTGTTTTTTTTTACATTTGAATATAAATTTTCATAACTAAATTAGAATATAAATAGAATAGTAATAACCTAATGCCACTGGCAGTGGCCTTCTGCTAAACCAAGTCAAGACACCAGAGGGGAGTATTTCACAAGTAGTGACACAACCGCTAGCATGACTCCATTTTCCAATAGCTGCTACTATAGGTCATTCAAAAGCATGATAAGTGTCCATTATGAGTTTATCTGTGGGTTGATTTCATTAAATGATACATTACTGTTTTCATTAAATTTCTTGAAGGGGAAAATCAGATAAATGATTGTATTGTATCAATATTTTATATTGAGTGTTTCAAGAGTGTTTAACTTGTTCCATCCTGTTTTTTATGTTTATTTTCATTCCAGGTTCCACAGTACGCATAAAGCAAAACACAGACGGAGGGGTTGATCAAGTCACCGCACGGAGCGTTTAAATTCAGATAAGAGGCCGAGGACGACTGATAAACACAAACATGCAAACCAAAAATTGTCGCAGACTGAGCACATGCTGCTTGTAAGGTCCAGAGGAGCGACTGACTGACCTGTGAGCTCAGGGGGGTGGGGTGAAGTCAGAAGGGGACAACATCGCCACCACCAGCAAGGTAAGTAATGGTGATGCAGACTAGATGGTGTAGAGAAAGACAAGTAAAGAGTAAATTTACTTCCAATTAATATCATCTACATCAGTGGTCACCAACTGTTTAAACCCCAACACTTCTGACCTCTGCGACAAATAAGATCGACCTATTACGCCGTTGAGCAAAAAGGACTGTCTTGACCAGGGGTGGCCAACCAGTCAGAAACTAAGAGCCACATTTTTTACTGTGTTACCGCAAAGAGCCACATCATACACATGGGGACACATGAACATTACCCCCCCCCCCCTCCACACACACACACTCACACACACACACACACACACACACACACACACACACCTTCTCAACTAGATTTATTGTAAATGTCACACACCAACATGATAATGACAGAAATGGACTTCTACATTACTAAGACCACAGGCCAGTCATTTTCAACAATGAACATTGTGTGCACTGTCTCACACACACAAACTCTCAGTTCAACCAAGCCAATATACAAACAAACAAAACAAAACAAACAAAACAAACAAAACAACAAAAATATAATTTACAATAGCATTTTTCTTTTACTATGCATGTTGCTTAGTGGGACTTCTGACATTACTTGCCTTGAACAATCCTCTTCAAATCTGGCTTGTATTCCATTGTTGCCACTCGAAGCAATTCTTTCGCATGAGTGTCAGTCAGAACAGATCGATGTTTTGATTTTGGGTTAGAAAACACAGACTCGCAGACGTATGTTGACCCAAACATTGACAGTATCTTATGCACAGCCTGTTTGACATTGGGGTATTTTTCTATTGGCACACTTTTCCGGAACTGAATGGTCACTTCCCTTAAAGCAGGTTTCAGTTGGTCCTGCTCACAAAGATCGATCATCTCCAACTCAGCCGCGGCCTCATCTGTGACTAGCGGGGCTTTCAAACAGTCCGTCTCCGCATTAAATGGATCGACGAGGAACGTAATCTGTGACCTTTTCAGTTGTAGATCACAGAACCGGGTCGCAAAATGTAAAAAGCCATGGGTTAGAAATGCAATGTAATGGAAGTCGCTTTGGATAAAAGCCTCAGCTAAATGACCTGTAATGTAATGAATTGCACAGATTTAGTTAACAAATGCAAACACACTTTGCACCAGGTCAGGCAGCATTTTTCACTTAGTTACTTAGGGTCAGTTCCTTTTGGAAATTCCTGGTCGATGCTAGCATGGAGTGAGCTGAAGTGAATTTGAAGCTTTGAATTGCGCTAATGACGCCTGACATATAAGGCAGAATGGCTTGCCATTACGTTCAACAAAAAATATATACTACTACTCTGTTAAAAACAAACTGTGTTCATCTTCATATTTTCGTTTTGCTCTGCATTTTTTCCCTGCCATTTTGAGAGCGAACTGGACACAAATTGTTTACTCAAATGCCCTTGCCCCTACTAGGAAACTTTGCGGTATTTTCATCTCACGCACATGCACGTTTGACGAAAATACCGTATTGAACTCAAGCAAAGTGAACACGCACATTAAAAAAAACACAAACTTCGATATGAACGTAAGAGCTGCATGTGGCTCGGGAGCCGTGGGTTGGCCAGGCCTGGTCTAGACTGTACTTACAACTTGAGGCTTCGGATTTGGCCTAATTAAAATAGAATGAAGTAAACACTTTACCTCAGCTATCTAATTGAAGTGACCAAGAACATTTTAAAGGACTTTCTTTCACTGCATCATAACTGCAACATAAAAAGGAATATTGTTATTAGTCAACCACACACAATTTACAACAAGAAAAATACATTTTCAATGAGCAGGCTCGATGAACTTCCAATATTAATTGTATTTATCAACACATCACTAATGTTATTAATGTTAGTGCAGTTCAGCTCTGGGTCCCACCACAATGCCATCAGAAGCTTTGTCACTCCAGTCATGTGATGGCTATGACTGACCATTGTCTGTGAGTGCCTTGTAGTTTGGGCTCTCTGTTATCTGCCTGTCAGTAAACCAGCTTACTGATTTACATCAGTGAAAATGCCATTTCACAGAGGGAATCCAAAGTTGATCCAAAGTAGGCACTCACCTTTAGTGCACATGGGCTGAGAGGAAACTTCTCCCTGCTAAATCCCCAAAAGTCAATGTCCTTTAACATGGCTTTCAGCTCTGTACCATTTTGCATATCAACCATCTCCATGTCCACTTCACCTGGAAAAGCAAATGCTTTCTGTAATTTATCTGAAACCTCCTCTGTGTCAGTAGGCAGCAATGGGTTTGAAATAGACATCCTGGGATTTAAATAATTAGAATATATATGAGAATATTTATTATTAACATTTATGTTTTCCCATTTATAGTCACGATTATACAATCGTGATATCATGAAATTTAAAAAAGCCGAACATTGTAGATGTAAGTGAATTACTAAATAAGCACTGAACTCAATCGCAGGGATATTGCCACAGTGGAATAGGTGCACGAGAACACCCGTTTGGGGGAGCGCAGCTAAGAACACTTTGGCTGTGTAAACTTATTTTCAGCTGTGTAAACTTATTTTCATCAATTATGCAGAGATTATGCAACGTTGGTTTTTCAATGTCCACAAGAAATAATTTAAGAAAACACTTCAGAAAATATTTGAGAATCAGGCCCAATGCGTTTCTGAATATATATTTATTTTGGAGATTGTCCGAGAAACATCAACGGTTGGCGACCACTGATCTAGATAAAAATTGTCCAGGCACGAAAGTTCCCCTTTGAAAAGCTTAAATCAATTAGGACAATTAAAGCTAAACTTTAATTGATTGATTAGATAATTAGACAGATTCAAAAGAATCAATTAATGGCTCAATTATAACAGGCGGGTGGGTTGTGTCCCATGGGTTTCAGTGGGTTTAATAATAACAGATTTTAACGTCTGCGAACAAGGGAAACATGATCCATTACTGTCTAACCCAGAAAAGCTTTGCCCTAGAGAGAACCCAGTCAGTCACTCAGAAAACTCAAAGAGGCCAAAACTCTTAATAATATAGTCTGAAAGGGTTATGATAAGCAGTTTGTAATCTCTGATTCGATTAGGGTTAAGTCTACTCGGTATCAGTCTTTTTAACTACAGCACCTTCTTATTCCTTTCCGAGTTCAATACTGAAAATAATGCTGTCATGAGATTTGCCTTTCTCCCTGGCCATTATTCTTGGGCAGCTGAAACATATGTCTTTTGATTTATTATGTTCATGCTTGAAGGGAAAAAGGGATTTTTCATTTGTTGTTTTGGATATCTCTGAATCTTCAAATTAACTGCTTCCTTTAAACTGTAATAAATACTGTTGACTGGCCGTTCTTGGGATTGGGAAGAGTCATTCATCATGTAATATAGTTTCCTGTATGGTAGGAGTCACTATTAGACAGAGACCAGACCCACTGTGCACCCAGACACCATTGCAGTTGGACCTGGACCTAACCATGTGAAAAAAGGTAAACGAAGAGGTCGGCACATGTGTGTTCAGACTGTCATAAAATGTATATATTAAATATCAAGGATTAAAGATGGAGAAAAAAAAACATGAATGTAGAAAATATGTATTCATTAAAGCATTAAAAAAAAATTATGCAAAAGACTATTTAAAATGACCTAATTTTATGAGAAAAGAGTTAGAAAGATGCCTGAAAGAGTAAAAAGTATGAAATATATATCTTCAATAGTCAACAAGTCATATTTTTTAGGTTGTCTGGGTGACATGACATGTGGCACCATTTAAAAACCACAGTCACTCAATCACTTATCGGTTGATAGGTGTCAGTTAAGTCTCTGAGGGTTTAGGGGGACAGTTTAAAACTTGTATCTGTCATATGTTCTGAGACCATGGGTTAGAAATAAACATTCGGAGGTCATCTTTGGACTTTACAACTGTTACACACAAGACATCACACTACTATGCGCAAGAGCATTTTAGCCTATTAATATGAAATATTTACCTATGTATGGGTATAAACCTGGATCGATAGAACATCCCTGTTTCTATTGATATCTTTCTATTGCAGAATCCCTATGCAGTTCTCTCAGTCATGTAATTGCTTTGCTTGTTTTCGTGGAAAATCAATAGAGCAATGATTGGATCTTAAATATCCCATCACGCTTTGACTAATACATGTATTAATATGTCTATTCCATCTGTCAAGTTAATTTTTGTGCATTTATATTGCATCAAGTGGTTCCTTTTTACAACTGTCTTAATGAACTGGCAAGGACTTTATAGAGAATGGACAGACTACAATGGATCTCATGTCTACAGAATGAACAATGTAAAAAGTGTACAATACCTTCAATTCCCACGACAGAAATGATTCAAATATTGAGAGTGGCTGTTCTCTTCACTGGCTACCAGTGGCTGCCTGCATTCAGTTCAAAAAATTGTACTCACCAACTGTCCTGTGAATGGATCGGGTCCAGCCTACATCCATGAATTGACGTGCAGTCAGGCACTGCCTACCCAGCCAAGATTCAAACATAAAAATGTTTATTAAATCATTTTATTTTTATCAACTTGGATATGTTTTTTGACTGCTTATTCTTATAACTATATATACTATATGTGTGTTATCCCAATAGTTTAGACGTTACTATGACAGATGTAGCCGTGATCTCACGTCTGAATTCTTCAGCTTTAGATGGCGTGTACCCGCGTACACGCAGACATATACCATTGTTTTTCAATTTGCCCTCTTAAGTTTTTCATCTCAAAAGGGCTCGGGCGCACACACACACCTATATGCACATACACGTACCATCGCCCTGTCCATATGGTTGTTGGTTTGTAGTTCACCGTTTTTTCGTTCCCTTTTTGTTAAGTCTATGTCTCATTTCTTAAAATACAATTATAAATAAAAAAATCAGTCAGTATACAGTTTATTATGTTTTAGATGGGTAACTGCTTTGATGGAAGAACAGAGACGTGTGTAAGACTGCAACTAGACTGCTGAGTTTTTATTTATTTTACAACCCTCCAACTACTGTAAAATGGAGCTCTCTTATTGTTCTTTCCTGCTGTTCTTGTCCTGCTTCCAACTTTTATTCAGGTTTTTTTTTCAAAACCCTTTAACAACCTGCCGTTCAATATCTCAGCACAATAGTGTTGGCATTTGACTAACTGTGACGGAGTTTTCATCATCCACATAGCCATCTGGGACTAACTGCCTTCTTTCTTCCAGTTAGTATTCCCCAATAGGTTCGGCTGAGAGGCTAAGCCAGTAAAGCACTAATCTTCCACCATTAGCCATTGTTACGGGCCTCTAATGGCATCTGTGTTAAAAAGGGGGGTAATTGATGTTGCCGCCTGCTCATTGAAAGCCTTGGGACAAACTGGATGATTTTCAACCA
This sequence comes from Gasterosteus aculeatus, assembly GCF_964276395.1. Lineage (NCBI taxonomy): Eukaryota > Metazoa > Chordata > Actinopteri > Perciformes > Gasterosteidae > Gasterosteus > Gasterosteus aculeatus. The sequence continues at coordinate 119,798 of NC_135705.1, forward strand.
TGCATATGTAGGTCTTGAAGTCTTGAAGTAAATGTTGGAAGAGATTACTTTGCTTCACACTTATTCCAATAATAGTAATTAATACAAAGTTGTTAGTGCTTTAGCCTGGGGTGGGGTGGGGTGGGGTTCTACTTCTCAAAGAGTATGAGCGTAAATGCTGCTTAAGTAGCGCAGACAATAGGAAACACCTGTGCTGGTGATTAGTCTCTGTTTGGGGTGCATGGGAAATGGAGTCCGGGAAGTCAATAATCAGGTGACGATGCCCTCCGGTGGCCATCAGAGAGAGCCATAGAGGTCTGATTCATGACACACATTAAGTGCTCATAGCACTTTATATTTGAGCACATTTGAAAAAATTGTACTTTCTTGATTATTTTTGTTTTCTTTGATCAGGATATGTCCTTCAAATCACATATGATTCACATAAAATAACTTTTTATGCAAGCAACAAAGCATTGAGGAGCTCAGTTTAATCACCCCATCAGAAAGCTGGACAGATAGACCTCCTCGATATTAAAGAGTAGGACGAAGAAAAATTATTTTAAAACACTCTGAAGGAAGCAAGAGTAAACCCTATCCTGAGTAAAACCCAGCCTCAATCTGTCTGAAATACAACAACTACAGGCCTGTCTCTCTTCTGCCCGTTCGTTCTAAAACTCTAGAGCGACTCGGCTGCAAGTCGGCTGAGGGACGCAGCCCTCTAGGAGCCGGTTTGGAGGACACATATGATCTATCCTTAGAGGCCCAGCATATCCCAGCATGCAGTGCGGGCCAACAAGGATTTAATTTATTCAGGACAGAGGAAGGTGAGCCAACGCGGGGAATCTTAGTTTATGAACACCGTAATTTACGTGACGTTGGTAACCGACTCCCCCCCTTCCTCTCCCAGACTTTTCCCTCACCTGACCCCTCATAGGTGCATGTACTGCTTCTTATGAATATCAATGTACCAACACACATTTATAACAAATACACAATGAGCAGCTTGCGTTATTGGGAGCCGCTGCGCTGTTAACGGCTGCTTGTCAGTAGCTATTAATATAAAGTCACTTTAATAACATAACTTTCACACTTTAAAGGCTAACTAACATCCTACTGATGCTGTAACGGTTTTACATATTGTTTATACTTCATATTATGAACAGAAATGGATGAGAAAGTTATAGAGTAGAAGAGTTATAAAGCTGAAATATCACAACATTTCTAAGTCAGTAATGTTGCAGATGTTGAGGATAAATACACAAAGAAACTGAATTTGCTACTCCTTTTGTTTTGTTCAGTGATTATGAACTAACACAGTTAATACATGTGTTTGCTGTTGTGGTTTCTATTAACAATATTGATGGAATCTCCTCTGCCTCAAGATTGCATCAATACCTTTTACTTTTTCTGAAAGCACATGGCTTGACTTGACTTGTCTGGTTAATTGTTTAGTCTGATGAACAATTATTATACATATCAGTCAAGGTTTATGGTTAGTTTTTGTGTTCTATTGTGTTGTCCTAAATGTCTTTTTTTTAATTTTTTTTATATTTCTGTTGTTTATTTGTATATGTATGACTGAAGAGCAACGTGTAACCGGAGACAAATTGCATATATGTGCAAACATACATGGCCAATTAAGCCGATTCTGATTCTGACTGATTTATTCTGAATAATAACCGATAAATGTTCTTCTCTCGACCTGAAATATATCATGCTCGGAGGTGAAACATATCTTCCTAAATTAATGAAATAAGATGATTATCTTCTCTATCTGTATTTAATACGTTTTGGGGGGTTTTATGGCTTCTACTGTTGAGGGCGCTAGGTTGCTAGGCAACGGAAGGAGCCGAGGTAAAGCTGATGACGCAAGCAGGAAGTCCCCTTGTAGGCCAGACCACCCCATTTCAGAGACCGCTCGGTTCAGCCTATGCTGTTGTTGGAGGACCAGCCCAGGTCTACTGCGAAGGCTTGCAAAGGCTGGGGGCTACAAGGATGTAGCCTAGGCAATTGAGACACAGCCTGTGTTGGTGAGTCCTCCGTTCCACGTGTATCCTTGCATCCTTCTGTTGGAAATAAATGACAATTTGCCTCTTGGTCCTGAACCACGGATGGACTAATCCTTTACAGCTATTGGAAGTGGGCTGATGAACAACACTAGTAGTTGGGATAAATGTTTGCCATGTCTAAGTGGGCTGTTTGTTCAATGACAGTAAAAGTTAAAAAACTAAGTTATACTGTTATATATAAACTGAGTTATGTTTTTTGCGCAGTGTTTAATGCACAAAATTGACTGTTGGAAATCATATTAATTGCTGTATGAGGTTACATTGCAATACAATAGAGAAAGCTTTACGTGCTTAACCGGTTTGATCTACTCTTTCCTGATTTTCCACCGATGGATTTTCCATGTCCCTAATAATTATGGAGACAAAATATCTCTAAAACCAAAATTTAGCAGATCATGCACCAACAAAGCGTTAATTTTAAATAACCATAGCTGGCAATCATCATTCCCTAAGCATTATATTTTTGACTGATCACAACAAAATGGCAAAAAGAAACAGTTAGGACTTTTGTCTCCAACTAAAAAGATCTCCCAATAATACTCACGCGTCCACATTGTTGATGGCACCATCATGGCACCATGTACCTCCATACATAATCTGTTTTTTCAATGACAAGAAACAACATTTTCCCAAGAGCAGTGTTTGATTATGAGTGCCATCCATTAATCTTAACAGACCACAAGGAAGGAGGATATGTGTCATGTACAAGGCCAAGACAGCAATCACTTACAAGAAGAGCAATGGTCCTCTACGTCTTGTAGTGTCAAGAAAATGTTTCCTCCTACCTTCCCATTATTCAACAACCAGTAACTTGCTTATTGACTATTTGTTTTGTTTTGTTTTTCAGGAGGGAGTCAACCAAGAGTCATCTGTTTAGTCCACAAGTGAGTGTTTGTGTGTGAGTGTGCCCCTGCAATGGGTGTGACCAACACAGTTTAGGTTGGGATTCATTTTTCATTTCCGAGTATCGTTCTCTTTAAACCTCCTGACACCTTACTCTTTTTAGTATACACATGCACGCATGTCCACAGTAAGCAAGCAGACCCAACGTCTTAAATAAAGAACAGCAGACGCTTACAAGCTCACACCAACACAGCGAAAAGAGCTTAAGCCCAGCTCACACAATGAGAGTGTTTTTGGGTCATCTGTCCCTGAGTGTGGTGGACAGACCGTTCCCTGACACAATATTCCTTTAATGACATGATAAAATGGGTGCCTCAGGCACACTTTAAGGCTTAGAGCAGCCTTTTTAACTGCTTAGACTAAGCTGCTTTGTGATACCAAAAAAGTGCAGTGGAGAAAAAGTCACGGCATCCTCTTTAGATGATGGCCAGACAATGGCCACACGCTTAACAGATTAAACACTCTGAGCACTTTGACTCACTGTAAACAAAGCTAAGTGGAGGATTTTCACTTTCTCGCCCCTTCCTCTCGTCTGTTCACTCTCTTTTTGTTTGTACAATTACCCATTTGCATTACTTTGTTTTTCTCTAAATGCTGCGATGTGTAAAGGATGAGCCTATGATGGGGTTTTATAGTAAGATAAGGAGAAGCGAGCTGAGCTAACATCACAGAAGGGATTGTGGTTGTAAATGTCACTGCAATCTCTAATGGGGATGGCTTCTTTTTTTTCAGATGATACACAATAGACACCCACCGCTATTGTTTTACCCCCAGAGTGCTGATAAGGCTAGAATACAAACTGTGGATCAGGATGAAGAGAGTCAACACAGAAAGGATGAGTGATTTTTTTTTATTCTGTATTTTATTTATTCTATATTAAGACTTTAGTGCAACATTCATCCTCTGTATCTGCTTGTTACATGAGGGCTAAATGTCGTTTATACTTTATTAACCCCAAGACAGTGAGTTAAGAATGTGGCATTTTTAAGACACAGGAAGTTAAATTATAACATTATGGGTGCAAACAAAAAAAACTATGTCCTGTCCAACTTACATAAGAAAGAAGTCCTTGGTATTTGTAGAATACAAAACTGGAAAACATCCGAGGTTCTTTCTTAAAAAATATGTATTATATTATTCATTTGCAATACATTTAGGGTCAAGAGTATGAGTGAGGAGAGATTCCAGCCGACTGATTAAAACCTATCAGAGTTCAATATGTAGCCTCATTCAGCACGATGAAAGAGATATCGCTAAAAACATCTGATGGAAGTAAAGAGGGATACGGCTGGGCTGTACTCGCACGACTCTCTAAAGCAGGAGTCTTCGCTGGCACCACTTGAGTCGCCTGTGAGGCATATTTCAACACGTCAAACCTGAAAACATGGCAGAAAAGCAAAAGAAAACCGATTATTTCCTCAGCATTTGTGATGAAGAGTTCTTTTTTACTACAGTTAAATACAAATTGGGGTTTTTCATTTGCAGGGAAACAATTGTGACGGCAAAGCGGTACATTTCAATTAAAAAATGGCTTCAGAGGGCTTTACAGGTTGTACACAAGCAGCATCATAGGTATAATGTCTTCAATATCTACAATGTATAGAAAAATTAAAATAAATTAAAATCATTGAATGTGATGGTGTGTCCAAACTTTTGACTAGTACTGTAGATATCCACAGGCAACTTCACAAAGCAACATGAGAACAACATTATCTCTTTTCAGCTCTTTAAGTTTTGAACACCATGATGATACAGTTTATCATCTCAGCAATTAAAATGGGTTCTAAGAGGATATTACATGAAATGTGCGATACCTTATTCAATGATACTTTAAAACAACTGCTATGGGTCACATGCACAGCATCAGGAAAGGAGCTTATATGAACTCATTTAAATACAGGAAGAGATTTAGGGAATTATGCCATTAGTGGCCTGACCTTACAAAATAAAGATAAATAAAGTATTTCAGCTGGTCCTCGACTCGAAGTGAGGGAACCGTCACAACCATTCCAAGTATTCTGGGACCTTACTCGGATGACTTGCACAATTTTCTATCATTGCAATTTCAAGTAATTCTTTGAATAATAATAACAATAACGTTTTCGCTTTTCTAGGTACCCAAAGACGCTTTACAACGGCAGACAAAAAACAAAGAGAAACAAGCAGACAAAAGAAACAGACTAACCCTGACCCACTAAAATTAAAAATTAAAAATAAAAATAGCAATGGAGAAAACTGCGCGGAATGAGTCATGTAGGGGTTAGCATTTGAAGGCGAGTTTGAAGAGGTGGGTTTTGAGGGCTTGTTTGAATGATAATACTGTGGGAGCCTGGTGAATTTGGATGGGGAGGGCGTTCAAATGGTGAGGAGCAGCCCAACATTTCCATTGATGTGTACCAATTAATACATTTAAAGTTTGGTGTTTGAAACAAAAAAATCAGATGTTTCCCTACAGCTTACACAGGAGTTACAGGAGGAGACTGTTCTGATGATTTGAAAACTGTCTGAATCATTGGCTACAAATTCAACTCATTTGAACAGATATTCATTCTATTTAGCATTTGGACTACAATGAAATCCTTATATGTCATCTAGCGCCATCTAATCAACAGTTTAGTTCGTCCGACTTTTTGCTTCATGAGCACATGCCTGCTGAAATGATCCACTGCTAACCATGACCACCTTATAGTTAAGTGGCGCATGCTAGTCTGGGCTGCACACACACACACACACACACACACACACACACAGTTCTAGGCTTGCTTTCATCATGAATCGCTTAAAGTAATATACAATTTAAAGTCCTGATTTAAAGGACATATTAATAAAGGCCTAATACGCAAATTGCCTTAAACTTTGGAGAAATTTAACATTTCTGTCTGCACTTCATGGGACTGTGTGTTTTTGCAAAAGGTTGTGGTGAAGGCGCTCCGTGTTGAGTTAGAAACCACTATCTCCTCAATGCAGCTGGATGGAACAAAGATGGGTACAGAGCTATAAATACTCTATCTGAGACACACATACCATAAACACACCTCAACGCTGAGCATGAGCTCAGTGCGCTCTGCCAAACCCGATTAAAAAGGAAATAAATCACAAGACACACACACACAGAACCATACACATGTCAGCCTACACGCACGGGTTACCAAATATGCAGATTAATGCATCTGAGCACACACAAACACAAATTGATCAGGATTCCTGTGGCTTTTGGATGGTTTCAAAACTTGATGAGCTGTAGTTGACTTTGAAAATTTGCAAAATATATTTATTTTAAAATATAGTACATTACTGCGAATGAAGAAGACACACATTGTGAGGACAAACTATAGAATAGCCATTATTAATAATAGTTATTTTACACATCCCCTAGTTCACGCCGTCAATCACACCCTTGTTCACACCCTCGAACACCTCAGTTACTATGGCTGTCACGATATCAAATTTTTGCAATACGCGATATTATTGCAATTTTCAGACCATTTCATGCCAATTTTAAAATAATGACAATATAATAGCATAGTAATAAAAGTACGCTATTACAGAGTAGCCTACAAAGAACGTTTTGTCAACGTGATTTGTCAGAATAGTTAGACATTAGAAACGGAATGTGAAAAAAATATCCTAATTAAAACAAAACAAAAATAATAAGTGCGAGGGACACGGAGAGGGCGAAGCATGGGGCTTGGTGCGATGCGGTCGGGTTTGAGAAAATGTATCCAGCGCGCCGTGGCAGCCAGGGAGGTTTAATGCGGGGCTTCGACCGTTGGCAGGGCGACGCGCTCCGCGGCTGCAGGGAGACGGAGCGGCTCGATCCCGCTAACAATCGGCCGGCCCGGGAGGAACTTGGGTGGCGGTCCTGGAGCCCTAAACTCGCCCAAAGAGGCGAACGAGCAGTCCGGAAGAACCGACAGTAGTTCAGGTTGAAAGACTGGGCGGATGGTTGTTGTTTTAGGTGATATTTTAGCTTAGTTGGCTTAGTAGGGTTCACTGCTTTTCTTCACCTGTCGGTGTCGCTCTGTGTCTGTGTGTGCGTTGCATAAGCCCCGCCCCCGCTTTCCACAAGGAAAAGGAACGGAGGCAGCGCGAACAACTTAAATGTTGGTGACGTTCATTTATATGTAAAAAGATTATCCCAGTAGCAAAAATGATTGCAGGCGATTTCAGATCACATATTGCGACAGCCCTATCAGTTACATTCTCGATCATGTTCTCAATCACACCCCCGATCTTCTATCACATCCCTGATTACACCCTCAATCACACCCTCAACCACCTCCTCTACCACATCCCCAATCATGTTCTCAAACTGCAGCTTATTCCTATCGTCCAACAACAGGCTGCTAACATTAGTTGATTATTCTAAATTGCCCATGAATGAAAATGTTGTTTCTCTATGAATACCTACACCATCAATTAACATGATGTACACAGTTATCATTTTAAGAGAGCACACACAAAGCTGTCTTAAAGGCCCAGCTGACTATGACACAACATTAAGCAGTTTTTCCAACAGTGGATGATATATAGGATGATGCGAGTATCACACAGATTTTAGTCTTGAAGTACAGCTGCAGATTAAAGTCATTTTTTACATTTACGATAATTAGTTGATGCTTAGTGCAGAGAAATGGAGCATCCCCATTGGCCGTAGTAATGTTTTGAAGACTGTTAGTCCCCAGTGAGTGTACAAGGCCCTTGATTTTGGCTACGTGTTCCCTCTGAAAATCTCATCTCTTGTGAATCAATACTCTATTTAGCAGCAGCTAGAGTATGGAGCACTGCACTCCTCCTCGCTGTGTTACCCCTTTTATTCAGCTTAATAGGTCCTTCTCTTCTTTCCCCTTTGTGATACTTCCTCTTATTTTTCACTAATTTGTAGTTTCTGTATATTGTTTGTTTCCTTTCTCCTTCTTTACTTGCTGTTTCCTTTGTCCTTTCTTCTCAATTCCTCCTTTTAACCCTAAAACTTTCTTTCATATTTTTCTTCCTTTGATCAACCTTTTTTTACATTTATCTTTGATTCCCCTCCTTTAGTCCCATCCCATTTCTACTGAGCTTCCTCTTACTTCCTCTTCTTTTCTTTCCTCTCTATTTTTCCTCTTTTTACTTATTGTAATTTTTGTTTTCTTTCCACCTTTCCTGTCCAGTCCTAATACTTACATTATCTCCTCTTCCTGTTCTCATTTCATTTCTCATTTCTCCTGTTCAACAATTTCCCAATATGTCGTGCAGGGTCTCTTTGCATATGTATGCAAGTCAAGCTACAGGTGTATTAAACATTTCTACGTACTACGCCTCTTGTACGTACATTTGCATACACAGCGTTAGCACCGCCACGGCAAACATGCAGATAGTGCTCGCTGTGGTACTAGTTTAAGTCGTTTTTACTAAATCTGCGGCTCATCGGGTAATCAGCGCCTTTCTCTGCCTACTATACCGCACGTTACGAGCATTTAAACGTGCAAGTGAATGGTCCTCCTTCTCTCTTTCTATCATTGATCAGCCAATGTCAAAACAGCAAAAAACAGAATTCAGTTACTACAAAATGTGTTATTTGGGCATTAGTGATGAGGAAATGTTCGCATTGAATAGTGCAATGTATCAAAGCGTGAAGTACTCTATGCTATGATACATCTGAGTGCAAACTGGGATATTCCCACTGCTGATACCAACAATTCCAGTAACTGTAATATCTCTCTGTAACACATAATGATTTTGTGTTCACTCAACTGAAGAAGTGTGATCCTTATTGCAAATATCCTTTCAGCTTGTCTCTTTATCGTATGTCACCATCTGGCTCGGATTACTGTTGTCATTTCACAAGGAGGCATATGCGAGGAAACCCGCCTTCTGGTTAACACCTGCTTTTAGGAGGTGAAGAATTTTCACTGCAAAATGGGGGCATGCTTCCATGAGTTTCTGTACATACCGAATACACAAATATTATGAATACACATACCCCTGAAGTAGGTGCAAAAGCGTTAGTACATGATGCCCCTAGCCTTTTTCTCTCTTTTTACATTGCTAAAGGTGAGAAGAGCAAAATAGCTGCATCACATTTTGCCAATAATATAATTTGGATGGAAGTGACATTTAGAATGCTTCACATTTAAATTAAAATCTGGTGCTGTTATGGAAGTCACAACAACGGAGGTATTATTTAAATCTCATCATGGCGGTGAAGAAAAGGATAGAAACCTAGAAGAACAAAAAAGTGCAATTTCATCAATAATCAAATCAAATAAATAATAATAATAAATAACAAAAGAAAGGAAAAGTCCTGTATGGGACTGGGTGGTAGCTGAAGTCATAGGATCGGCGGTTTGATCCTTTATGTCAGGAGCTGCCAACAGCCCAGAGGGAAGAAACCATTAATTTTAGCCAATGACTGGATTGATATGTTTTACATAGCTCAGATTTTGAGGGTGTGTGAATAAGAGAGAGAAAGTCAGAGAGAAATGTTTGTATTAATATGATTGAGAGAGAATGAGTGTGGTGAATTAATTAGGTCTGGCTCCGCTGAGCCTCCGTCAGTCGGTATCAGTATGTATCTGCGTGGCATATTGTCTGCGTGTGTGTGCGTGTGAAGAGTTCCCAAAAGCTGGAACGAATGCACTTGATATGTCAGCACTTTTTAATCTATTTTCAAAGGAGCCCTTCACAACCCCCTCCCTCTCTTTCACAACACACAAACACACAGTATCTGGCTGGTTTCTGAACTCCCTTTGTGGTCTTTTAATATTCTCTCAGCAGCAGCTTTTCAAGGAGGACTCGTGACAGGAGTCCTCCTTGATCTGAGGACAGAGAAGCCATCTTCTCTATCTATTATACTAACCATGATTAGTGTAAGGTTATACATACACAGTAGACTGCGCTCTATTAACAATGCAATTTATGAGTCCCTTACTTGTTTTTGTAGATATTGTAGGTATTTTCAAAGAAGCAAAAAACATGAAAACATGTAATCATCATAATCGATTGAGGAATATCACCAGAACTTCCAGACTGACGTTATTGTTTGTGCGCTGAACTAACCCCGTAGTATTGGTCATTCTAGAGACAACACAGATGTATGAAGTTTCTCCTTAAGACTACAACATTTTGGCTTCTGTCAATATTATACATGTATGATCAATTACTTTTTCACATTTCCAACACATTTTTCCCTTAAGTTAACAATTTTGTAATTTTGTGTATTTACTCGGGTTATCTTGGGCTGACGTTCACAATTAGTTTAATGATCTAGATTAGAACACTTAAGTGGGACAACTATGCAAAGAAATACAAAACCAGGGAGGGGGTAAATACGTTTTCACACATTTTTAAAGTTGAGCCAGAATATATAAAAACAACTGAGCTATTTAAAGGAAAAGTTTGGGGGTCCTTTTGGGGAAATATGCTTAATGGTTCAAGTTTTGTATGCTGTTCATTACTTTTATCATTTACATTTAACTTAATTGTCTGTGTTTCTATACTCCAATTGTTCAAATGAAGTGGGTGAGAAACAGTACTGGGGTACTTTGTTAGCAAAATGACAGCAATGTTAAATATTGGATGACCTTTGTGAAACAACAAGCTTTAACAACTTGGAATGAAATGACAGCTACACAAGAAACATCGTGGTTAGAAGATGAATCTTATTACAAATTAATCTAATTACAAATAGAAATGTGATTGCTCTAACATAAATAGGATCAACTACCTCTACCCTTCAACAGTCAAAATCTTCTTCTTGTCTCTTGGATCCGATTCCAACTAAGCTGCTTAACGTGAGCACGTCTTTACTGGATAATATGAATCAATTACTCTTACTCTTTTCAAGTAAAGTCAACTTATTACACGTTACAGTGTGGTGGCACCGATTCCCTCAACCTTCTTCGGTATTTCAACTTTGTCTCTGTCACGCCCAGTCCTTCTATGCAGTTGGTTTTAACTGTCTGGCTGCTTTCTGTTACTCACCTTGTCTCTTGCTTCAGGCACCTCCCTCTTCCTCTTTGATTGCAAGCTCCTCCCTGATTATTTTCAACCTTGCCTCGTTGCATGCCTTCCCTAGTGTATTTAGTCGGTGTTCTGTGCTAGTAGGTCTCAGTCTTTTTCCAGTGAGCTTACTAGCCCTTCTTAGTCGGTTTTTGCTGTGTCTCTACCAGTTTCCGTCTACCTGTGAGTTTTTGCATGCCAATTTGGATACTGTTACCTGTGTGACTGACTCATGTACCAAAATCCTAGTATAAGTATTTATTTTCACACGACTACCTTTGTTCTTTTGAGTCGTGTCTCCTGTGTTTACTAGTCCCTAACAGGCTCTTCATTCATTCATCACCAGATTGCTGACTTAGCCAGGAACCTACATCAGGGTCTTGTCAAATGACGAAAAGAATAAAATCTTTGTGGTACAGGCCTGTACTAAATTGCCCATGGACCGGTACATGTCCGCAGCCTAGTGGTTGGGGACCTATGCTCTAGTGGAAAGATCTGTGCAATCAGCAGTTACAAAGTGAGCAATGTTTTGAATAATAAAATGTTTGCAACATGTTACTGCAACCATATAAATACAATAGACAACAACTCCATCCCAATAGTATTGTTCTACATTAGAACCCATTTGTGGATGCCGAACTAAGGAGTTCCAGGTCATTGACTTTAAACTGTATTTAACAAGCAACGACTACAATCCAAAGGCGAACCATCCAGAACCTGCCATTACACAGTGCCGTTTATTAACAGAAACTAGGGGCCTCATTTATAAACGTTGCGTACGCACAAAAGAAGGCGTACGCTGCTCTCTACGCAGTTATTGGTATTTATAAAAAGCAAACTTGACGGAAAAATGTGCGGTCCTTCACGCAAGCTCGGACCCATGCGTACGCACAAAAACGGGTGAAATGAGAACCGTCGGCAAAGTGTGTAAAACTAGACTTGTGTAAATGAAATGCCAATACTGCCTCTCATAAATAACACGAACACCCGTTTGATCGATCTGCAGCGTAAAACAAACAAATACAAATTAACACATTTTCAAAAAGAAAAGTGAAATATCTTCTGCAATAATATTGGCATGTTTAAGGGCAGATGGCGCTGCCTCGACTGCACTGGAGGGAGGTTATTGTTTACTCCTGAAAAGGTGTGCAAAACCGTGCTGCATGTGCTGTGCTACATAATGTGGCACAGCTTCCAAACGTGCCTCGACCCCCTGACGCCGATGTTGGCCCAGACCCTGTCCCCGATCCCCAATCATTGCCGCCAGTCTTTCATCAAGAGGGGACAGCTCCGGTGTCCCCTTCCCCCCCCCCCCTCCCCCTTTGGCAGACACACTTTGGCGATGGCGCGCTAAACGCTTTTTTGCATTTTTTGCATTTTCTTTATTTCGGCCACGGCCCGAGGTTGTGAGGCTGCAGCGTTGCTCTGCAACCTTTTGCCACTCGAGTGCCTTTTTGGCATTAGTAATGTCCATACTGTGCCCTCCAAAAAAGCATTTTACTTCTCCTTTCCACCTCGCCAAGGATCATTTCGACTTCACACTGAGTGAAGTCACGTTTCTTCGTTTTCCTCTCAGTGTTTGTCATGATTTCGCAATCGATGAATATTAATTTGTGGGCGTTCCACAGACTATATATGGGCAATTATGGGCGTGACCTGAAGCCGCAAAAGCTGCGCTGCACTTAGAAGTGATTGTGATTTATTAAGGGAAAACTGCGTAGGACGTGCGTGTGCACGGTTTTATCTGAAGTCTGAATATTTCTGTGCGTCCGCACGTCCTACGTTTCATCCGTACGCCACTTCTGGCGCAAATCCTACGCAAGGTTTTATAAATGAGGCCCCAGAAGCGCACACTGTTACGTTCCCTGCAAGGGTCAGGTAATGTAAACAAAACAAAGTCGAGAGAAATAAGGAAACTAGAAAACAACAGTGGATAGGGCAAACAATAATAAAGAATTTATTGTTCTTAAATCAAATCCCCAAAAACTCAAAGTTGCAAAGAAGCAAGACAAAACAAAAAAGGCTCCAGAAATTGGCCATAGCACATCCTGGGCCTCCCTCTCGGACTCTAACTCCGAGGTTGGTGGAATGTGTCACTGCTGGTGGCAGCCAAAACAGCAGATGCCTCTCTCCATGGCCGAGCCCCTGGGTTTGTCATCCAAAGCCTTTTAAAGGGGCCGGCTTTGATCGCCCACCCAATCGGGATTGACCATCAATTAAGCTTTCTGCTGCGCTGTCTGCAAAACACGGAAAGCCACAGGTATACACAGGCGACCAACAATAACCAGGGACGTAACACACACCCCTAAACTATTTAAATACTTCACTATTATTCTTATTATATTCTTATTATTACAGTTTTTGTTTGTCTGGTTTTGTCTTTGGCAGTATTTCTGACACCTTTACAGCCTCTCTTGTATCTGATTAGTTCATTTGAAATAGCAGCATCCTGCCAGTGTATTACAATTAATAAACCGTAGGTAAGTTCCCTTTTCCCTACCATCCTCCTAATACTCAAATATAATATAGAATCTGGTCTCATCCTCTAAATGAATAAGATACTGGGTGTACTACTAACCTATAAACCGTAATTACAATATTAAAATGCTGCAAACAAATGGCTGAAAACCGAAAAGGAAAAGTGAAAAACGGATGAAAGATATTCAGTCAGCAGGATTCAGATCCTCCTACATGGAGACTCGCTGGACATTTTCTGTCTTATTTTCTCATTACTAAAAGCTACAGGGAGCCTCAGCAGATGGGGGTTTCACCATGTTGTCACCACGTCTGTGTGTGCAGAAAGACCAAATGTGTGTGAGTGCATGCAGCAGGAAGATTGTGTATGTGAAGAAACACACACAAAAGTGGATATGAGAGTGACCTGCGTCCAAGCGATAGGCCAATGAAAACACCAGCAAGAGATTAGTGACCTCCTCCAAAAACATTCCCACTGCACAGAGGTTGTTCAGTGTCTTTGGTGTGTGTGTTTGTGTGTGTGTGTGTGTGTTGGTATGTTCACTCTTATTTGTCATCTCATCTCATCTTAAACCGCTTTTCTGGGGTCGGGTCGCGCAGGCAACAGTTCCAGCAGGGGACCCCAAACTGCCCTTTCCTGGGCCGCATCTACCAGCTCGGACTGGGGGAACCCAAGGCCTTCCCGGTGTAGAGGTATAATCCCTGCACCTAGTCCTGGGTTTTACCCTTGGCCTCTTCCCAGCTGTCCCTCGAGGGAGGGGCCCAGGCGGCATTACCAGATGCCCAAACCACCTCACCTGGCTGCTTTCAAAGCAAAGGAGCGGTCGCTCTACTCAGAGCTCCTCACGGATGGCTGAGCTCCTCCCCCTAGCGAGACGCCAGCCCCCCCTCCTGAGAAAGCCCATTTTGGCCCTCTTGTAGACCTAGACCTTTGGATCATGACCATCCTTCATGACCATCCATGCCAAACTCACCCTCTATCTTCCCCTCACTCGCGTACAAGAGGTACTTGAACTCCTTCTCTTGAGGTAAAGACACATACCCTACCCGGTGTATGCCATCCATCGGTTTCCTGCTGAGAACCATGGCCTCAGATTCAGAGGTGCTGATCATCATCCCGATGGCTTCACACTTTGCTATGAATCCCTCCGGTGAGAGTTGGAGGTCACTAATACGTACATATTATACATTTTAATAAAGCTTTCAAACTATTTAACAACTCAGTTCAAAGGAATGAAAAGAAAGGGGACAGAAGATCAACATTGGTACTGTTTGTGTTTTCATATGCAGCTCTGTGCCTTGAGGCGTACATATGATTTCTGTGCTTTAGTTTGCCTTTGAGTGTCTGTTGATGCAGGCTCTCTGCAGACTTGCGTTCGTAAGAAAGAGATTTGTATTCTTTGAGCGGACCTTTTTGTGGCGTGCATGTGTGCGTGCATCATCTCAGCCCAAAGCCAAGCTGACTGACAGCTTCCCTCTGAGGAGCCCCTTAGTTCTTTTGATTGATCGTCATAATGCCAAGGTACAGGCCCTGTCCTTGGTGCTTATGCTAATCACAAGCTCATGCATATGTATAAGCTCCTTAGGAATCAAGCAACTAAATAAAGAATGAGGCTGTGCTGATTGATTAGAGAGAGAAAAGAATCCACCTGTAACCACTTGCTGAGGGATCACAATGGGAGCATGTGACTGTGACAGCAACAATACACATCAACACTACAGTAGAAGTACTCATCAGAGTACATTTAAGAGTTGGCTGTTGTTTTTCTATGGTACGCAGCATTTCTCTTGAAGGAAGGAGGACAGAAAAGCCTTGTCTGGGTCAGAGAGGTCTGCCATCAGTTTCAATCCCACAATACTTAAGCAATGATATTTTGAGCTGTTTTCATTGCTTTATGTAGCAGATGAGCAGATAAATAATAGTAAATATTTCTATTGTTTTTTTTGTACTGTAAGGATAAAGTTAATAGTTTATTGAATAGAAGTATCCAGGTGTTTAAAGCTTAATTAACAGTCGCTCTAATAAGCAGGGGGAACTTACTTCTGTTGAGGAAAGAGTTTGTATATCGAGTCAAATAAACATGCAGAATGTTAATCAAATCCAAAGATGATTCTGTAGACAGAAATGAGATAATTTTCAACATTTTGGTCCCTTTTATTTTATGTAACCACATTTCAAATAACTAAACAACCAATGGTTATGGGTTCATCAGTTCTAAACAGCACTTTGCTCAACAGATAATCATCAGAATCATAATCATACAAAAAAAATAACAAATCAGATTGAAAAAAAAACACCAACAGAATAAATAGCACAGATGAACTAAGCCAGTCAAATAAAGCCAAAGTAAAAAACAAAAATGGAAAACTTCATCTTTCAAATTGTTTAAATACGCTCTGAAAATCTTTGTCTTAGGTCCATAAGAAAGTCTGACTGGACTCCAGGAACAAAATAAAATACATAAGCGCAGACTGAACAAGTTTACACACCATTTTGCAAACAGTACGTCAGTCAAAAGCCTCAAGACCTACAAGCTATGTTCGAACGAGGAAAAGAAACGTAATTTGAGGCCCAACTGTCTTTATCGGGAATTTGTTATTTGGGTTAGATTTCTCCAGGATGTATTAAAAGGGAACCTAGTGCGTCTTCGAAGAGTTTAAACCAAGCCATGTTGCATGAGGGGACAGGAACAGAAACTCTAAACCAGGGGCGCTCATACTTTTCCGGCCCACGAGCTACTTTTCAACTGACCAAGTCATGGCGATCAACCCACCCCTTCCCTTCGAGGACTGTCCGATGGGGTCAATGTCGGAGACAAGTCTAAACAGTTTGTAGCATGTGTCTGGGTTTAGATGTTTGTCAGCATCTATGTTTGTTTGTTTGTTTGAATGTGGTCTTCTTAGTCATAGTTAAACTAGGGATGGATGCACAGTGTATGCATTGGGTAAGACTGACTACATAAAACCATTTGAAAACATTGATCAATCTTTTTTTTCTCAAAGCCCCAAAGGAGAAAACCGGACAACAACAATAACAACAGCAACAACAACAACATTTGGTCGTAAAGGCAACAAATGACTTGTCTCTATAATGTTGTTGCTGGTCTTCCCCATGCACTGGACTCCACTAGGATAGTAACATGCTCGGGTTTCCTGTGTTAACGGGGATTGTACCAGTCTGTCAGACTGCCTTCAAGCAGCATGAAGGAGAATGAACCATATAGCAAAATGCATTTAGCACTGAAGCAGTCAGGAAGTCCTATAGAAGTTCTATGTCTCAGACAAACATGCTTTACTTTACTCTGAGATGAATATCACAGTCCAAAAAGCAAAGCTGAGGCTACATGTGAAATAATCTTCCAGTGTGCATCCATCCTTCAAAAGGAGACGCCATTCAAGGCGTAGAATAGACGGTACAATAGTCACATGACAGCTGATAAAACAGGCAGATAGAGAAGGAAAAAGTGGAGCTTTTCTTAAACATAAAATCTATTTGTTCAATATTTCCATTTTCCCTTATTCTTTGTACAAGCAGGTAACGTTCTGTCTCCAACAAGGACACAAGGAAATATACATATTTGTATGTGTGTTGTCACAGGCACACAATGTGGTGCTCACACCCACACACAATAATGCTCGCAAATGAACAAGAATGCCCGCCTCTTCTGCGCGCACACACGCACGCACGCGCACGCACACACGCACGCACACCCACACACACAAGTTTGGCCTTGGGAGGCCCAGTGTCGTGTTGAAGAATTAAGCCAATCAGAAGGAGCTGAGCGCTTCCAGAGCCACTTCATAGCAAAACTTGTACTGTTCCTGTGGAGAGCAAACGGCTTAATGTTAATTTTGATCAGTTTTATACATATAAGATACAATGAGATACACACCATAGGTATCAAGAATATATAAATACTTCAAGCAGCTGACTTAAATAGTATGTAAAGTAATGTGGCTGTACAGAAGACAATACTATACGAAATTAGAAGAACTTCTGCAAACCTTTGTTTTTCAGATGTGACCTGATGAACATTACTGTACCACCTCAATCTCCAAATACATATTCAAATAAATATGTGCATAAATATATATGTATATAAACAAAGATGTGTACAAATGAATATGTATATAAACCAATAAATCTAGTAATACATATTTAAACAATATGTATTTACAATATGTATTTACTAAGGCTGTCAATAGATTTTTAAAAAATAATGAATGTTGTTGTTGTTACAATGTTGTTTTAAAGACGAAATCTAAAAAGCAATGAGTAATCACATTAGAAAGTGTGTATTTTAGAGACTGTTGTTTAATTGTTAATGCTATTTTAAACACAAAACTCCACACATTTGATCATCTTGGAGGCAGAATTCTACCCGGTAGAACATGTTAAACTAGCAACTCTTCCTGCTGTCCTCGTGCACTTTTCTCTTAACTCTCCATCATTTGACGGCTGTGTTTGAAAGGCCAACAATCTTCCCACATTTAGCCAGAACGTTTTCAAACCACGGCCTTTTAGGGACACAGTGGTGGTCCTCGGCAGACTGTAAAGGGCAGGGTAATGTTAGATGTTGAGATGGAAGTAGCATAGCAGCTAGCTTAGCATAGGTCTGTTTGCCACTCACCCCCATTCTGTTTGACGAGTGGAGTAATTCCTCTGCACAGTTCTCCGCTGTATGTTCTGTCTGTTTTACTTTCAATGCAAAGAGCTCTCTCCATCAACTGACTGTAGCTAGCAGCCATTTTGTTTCCGGGGTATACTTCCAGTATTAACAAACGTACGTTAACTACGTCAAAATATTTTGTTGCATTAATCTCGGCCACATTAATCGCATAGATTAACACGTTCATGTTGCACTTCAAGTAAGTGTATTCTAAAATTCTAAAAACCTATTTAAATGAATATGTATGTAAAAATATATTTATATGTATACATACATGTTGTTTTGTGTGTGACAGTTATAACTAATTGAACTGAGTTGAATTGAAATCATAAATGCTTAAAAATTCTATGTGAAATTAAACAGTCAGATCTCCTCAAGGGTTCCCTCCATTACCATGACCACCAAAAATGTGTTTCATGATAAACTCTTGTTAAGTGTTAGTGTTTGTGGGCGTGTGTGTGTGTTATGTGTGTTGTGAGTCCTAACCATGGTCTCCACCATATTAGTCTTGTTGTTTCTCAGTGTTTTGACAGTGTGGAAAACATCCACAATGTTCTGCTGCTGGATCATCTCATTGATGCTACACATGGCACAAAAGGTTCCAGAACGCCCTCCACCGGTACTGTTGAGGAGAAGGGGGGAGGACAGAGGAAAAGGGACGGAAGCAGGGAGGAGGCAGGAATTATTGGATATAAATACAGAAAGATTCAGATTGTTTTTTGGTATTATTGAAAGTAATTTTAATTCATTTATACATTTGTGGATTTCCATTTGAGAAGAGAAACAGAGAGGTTCAGGGGCATATTGGATGTGTATGTTGAACAGCTCTAGCACACTATTATTATTGTTCTTCACCTCTATCTGAACCACACACACACACACACACACACACATAAACCTCAATAATACACGGTTCTCCCTCAGGTTGTTCCACTACGATGTTCTTCGCACTAAAGACAGGAGCAGAAACAAAAACCCATGTCCCCGCTGCTGATTGAACCATCAAGTGTCTCCTCTTCTCTGGTAGAAGTGCGTAAAATCAATATCTGGAGATGATTAGCCATGTAGCATAAGACGAATACGAAGACACACGCAGAGGAGTTTAATACTCACGAGGGTAAGTTGCTAATACTATTGTGGAATAACACGTTTTTGAATTGATTTGAAGATTTTATTGATGCCGTAGAAAAGATGTCTGGTTCTTATATTGCCGACATGCTGAGCCCTTAGAACCAGCTAATAGCCGTACATCTTCAGCTGGTGATGTGAATGTGATCTTGGGTATTTCTTTTGTCCTTTACAAGAATGTGTAGTTTGTCATTATGAGACGTGTCTTCCACACCTTCTTTCAGTTGTCTAATTATTTCCCACGATGGAGTATGGCTGTGTGTGTGTGTGTTAAACTTACAGGCAGTGTACCACTGTCCTCCCATCTCCTCCGTCATACTGTTCTTGCCACTTAGCCAACCTCCTCACCAACTGGAGGATGGAGTGCTTAGAAAGGGGCGTGTCTCTGTAGGCTGGCCAGCCAATGAACTGAAAGTGCTGCACCAGGCGGTAACCATCCTGGGGCTGTAGAGAGAGATAGGAAACAATCAGCAATGTGTTAAACGCAAACGTGGGTAAACTATTACAGTATGTGAAACAATCCTCTGAATCATGAAAGAACGTCTTTTGTTTCAGGATCAGGATCATGACTTGTTCTATTTTACATTTCATAGTGTGTAATAACAATCTACACTGCTTCGATGCCTCAATGGGCCTAAATACATTATTTTTATTCTCTTTTCTGTGTTGACAAAGTGTAAATGTACATATATATTTTATAAATGTATATATATAGTATATACACATGTTTTACTGAAGCTGTTGAACAAATTTAAAAGTTCTTCTTGACCAAGATGTAAATAACAAGGACTTCTTGTATAGATACATACATATGAACCACGACGCATTTCATTTTCATGAAAATTTTTGAAAAAAGACTGTTAGACAATATGAAGTTTGTTTTCAGATTCTGAAACCTAAACACTCAATTCTGTCAGAGCCATTTACCAAGACTACCTAGGGGAGGGTAAAGCTAATGTTTTTCTTCCTTTTTATTTCCACTTCCCCCATATCCTCTTCCAATCATATTTTATCTCTAACTTTTATTTAGGCTCTCTTTCATCTTCTGTTGCGCTCACTTCACTATAAGCCTTTCTGATGCTTTTACTTTTCTTTTTTTCTCAAACCTGCAATCCTACCCTCTCACTCTCTCCTTCATTTAATGGCTTAGTGGTCGGTGCTATAGCTGTCTCACAGTGTGAGATGTGCTGTTGTGGCGATGATATGATCCATTTCACGCTAGAATGGGGATGTATTATAGAGGAGAGAGAAAATAAGGAGAGCAGGGCAGAGGGAAGTTCACTAAGTGCTATAGAAGCAGGCAGATGAACGGGTACCGGCATAGATGGGTGAGAAATTGAGATGACAGTGGGGTGAAAAGAGGTGGGAAGACAATAGGAGAGGTGAGGGTAAAGGATGCATAAGATGGGAGGTGAGGGTAACGGATGCATATGAGGGGATGTGCCTTCGACACAGTGGACTATAATATCCTATTAGAAAAGCTGCATAAATATGGATTCTATGACATTGCATACAAATGGCTAAAAAATGTCGCCAAGAAGAGAGTTTGTTTGTACTAAAGGTTGTTATTCAAACAAAGCCAGACTGATATGTGGGGTTCCTCAGGGGTCCATTCTTGGTCCATTGTTATTCCAAATTAATATTATTGACTTGTCGCATGTGTCACAAAGCTTTTTTTTGCAGATGACACAACCCTAGTATTCTCTCATTCAAATCTCAAGCTACTGATTATGGAACCAATGTTGAATTAACTGCATATGCTACATGATTAAAATGAAATAAGCTTTAAATATAAAAAAATCTAATTTCATGAATTGCAGTGGCAAAAGACGTACTGAAGGGATTTAACAAAAATTAAAATTGAATCCCTTGAGATGTCTTATTATTGATGAAAGTTGGAGTAAATATATTCACTGTGTTATTACAAAAAATAAACAAATAAATTGGAATCATAAGGAGGGGACTTTCGGTCGGCACCAAAGTGTTTTTGGAAGACCATCCGGCACCTCAGGAGGGGGAAACGGGGAACCATCCAAGCTGTGTACAGTAAGGATGGGACCCTGTTGACCGCGACTGAGGAGGTTATCGGGCGGTGGAAGGAACACTTTGAGGAACTCCTGAATCCAACTACTACGCCCTCTTTGGTGGAGGCGGAGCTGGAGGCGGAGGAGGGATCATCGTCAATTAGCCTGGTGGAAGTCACTGAGGTAGTCAAACAACTCCACAGTGGCAAAGCCCCGGGGATTGATGAGATCCGTCCAGAGATGCTAAAAGCAATGGGTGTTGGGGGGTTGTCTTGGATGACACGCCTCTTCAACATTGCGTGGAAGTCTGGGACAGTGCCAAAAGAGTGGCAGATCGGGGTGGTGGTACCCCTCTTTAAAAAGGGGGACCAGAGAGTGTGTGCCAATTACAGGGGTATCACACTACTCAGCCTCCCGGGTAAAGTCTACTCTAAGGTGCTGGAAAGGAGGGTTCGGCCGATAGTCGAACCAAGGATTGAAGAGGAACAATGCGGTTTTCGTCCTGGTCGTGGAACAACGGACCAGCTCTTCACTCTTTCCAGGATCATAGAGGGGGCTTGGGAGTATGCTCAACCAGTCTACATGTGTTTTGTGGACTTGGAGAAGGCGTATGACCGGGTCCCCCGAGAGATACTGTGGGAGGTGCTGCGGGAGTACGGGGTGAGGGGGTCCTTGCTTGGGGCCATCCAATCCTTGTACGCCCAAAGCGAGAGCTGTGTTCGGGTGCTCGGCAGTAAGTCGAAGGCGTTTCCGGTGGGGGTTGGCCTTCGCCAGGGCTGCGCCTTGTCACCAATCTTGTTTGTGGTCTTCATGGACAGGATATCGAGGCGTAGTCGGGGGGAGGAGGGTCTACAGTTCGGGGGGCTGCGGATCTCATCGCTGCTTTTTGCAGATGATGTGGTCCTGATGGCATCTTCCGTCTGTGACCTCCAACTCTCACTGGAGCGTTTCGCAGTCGAGTGTGAAGCGGTCGGGATGAGGATTAGCACCTCTAAATCTGAGGCCATGGTTCTCAGCAGGAAACCGATGGATTGCCTACTCCAGGTAGGGAATGTGTCCTTACCCCAAGTGAAGGAGTTCAAGTACCTCGGGGTCTTGTTCACGAGTGAGGGGAAGATGGAGTGTGAGTTTGGCCGGAGAATCGGAGCAGCGGGGGCGGTATTGCACTCGCTTTACCGCACCGTTGTGACGAAAAGAGAGCTGAGCCGGAAGGCAAAGCTCTCGATCTACCGGTCAATCTTTGTTCCTACCCTCACCTATGGTCATGAAGGATGGGTCATGACCGAAAGAACTAGGTCACGGGTACAAGCGGCCGAAATGGGTTTCCTCAGGAGAGTGGCTGGCGTCTCCCTTAGGGATAGGGTGAGAAGCTCAGCCATTCGCGAGGAGCTCGGAGTAGAGCCGCTGCTCCTTTGCGTCGAAAGGAGCCAGTTGAGGTGGTTTGGGCATCTGGTGAGGATGCCCCCTGGGCGCCTCCCTAGGGAGGTGTTTCAGGCACGGCCAGCTGGGAAGAGGCCCCGGGGAAGACCCAGGACTAGGTGGAGAGATTATATCTCTGCACTGGCCTGGGAACGCCTTGGGATCCCCCAGTCAGAGCTGGTAGATGTGGCCCGGGAAAGGGAAGTTTGGGGTCCCCTGCTGGAGCTGTTGCCCCCGCGACCCGACCCCGGATAAGCGGTTGAAGATGGATGGATGGATGGATGGAAGGAGGGGTAGACATCTTGTCTCTGCAAACTGTTTCCTTGTTTATTTATTATAGTTAAATTTTTCCTTATCTTTCATATTGTAATATAGTTTGGGCCAGTACTTTTCCTACTTCTCTGCAAAAAATGTTTTTCCGTCAAACGTTTTTTTATGATTGCAACAGTCTCACATCTCAGCCTTTGTTTCAGAAACTGCAGATTCTTACCATTTATGACATTTCTTTAACTTTTAATATATAAGATAGTTTTAAGTGAAGGAAATATTCCTAATCATTTCAAGTCCTACCTCAAAGTTAATTCACAGATTCACTCATACTCAACTCGTCAATCTTCATATCTTCATCCTCCAAAATTACTGACTAGCTGAGATAAATTTTCAGTCAGATTTAGGGGAACCAAATTATGAGATGATTTTTCCCACCTAACAATATGAATCTTTTCAAAAACTGCCTGAAAAAAAATCTAATTGCTGTTTTGCAAGAGTCAATGTACTGGTGTTAATTTCTTGCTTTTGTTTTTCGTTATATTTACATATATCTATGTTTGTTCCACTTTGCATTTCCATTGCTTATGATTTACCACAGCTCTGCTTACTTTTACATGCACACACATACACACAACACAACTTTATTTCTTTGCTTTTGTTGTCTATCCTATGCATATTTCGTTTAATGTTTGTAAGTTTGTAAAGTATTTTAATAGTATATGGGTATAAGCTTCAAAAAAGCCCACTTGGCCTTTTGCTTCTTCCTGCACAGTGATATTCATTATTTCTATATTGTTTGTTTATTGTTTATTTTGTATTGCTTGAATTGTGCAAATAAAAAATAAATGAAAAAACGATGCAGAAGAGGGGACGTGAGGGTAAAGGGGACACAAGAGGGGAGGTCAGGGTGAAGGGCAGGGCTGTCACGATATCAAATTTTTGTTGTGCGATTATCGCACCAACATTTATTGCGATATGCAATATTATTGTAATTTTCAGACCATTTTATGTCACTGATATCATAATGACAATATCTTAGCATAGTAATAAAAGTACGCTATTTCAAGGAACAGAGAACGTTTTATTTGTCAGAATTGTTTGACATTAGAATCGGAATGTGAAAAAAAATATCCTAATTAAAAACAGAAAATGTGTCCAGCGTGCCGCAGCTGCAGGGAGAGACGGGGCGCCTCTGTCCCGCTAACAATCGGCCGGCCCGGGAGGAACGCAGGAGGAACGTTGTTCCTCACGCCCAAGGAGGCAAACAAGTACTCCAGAGGAACCGACAGTAGTTCGGGTTGAAAGACCGGGTGGATGGTTGTTGTTTTGGGTGAGATTTTAGCCTAGTTGGGTTCACTGCTTCTCTTCCGCTCGGTGTCTGTGTGCGCGTTGCCTAAGCCCCGCCCCCGCTTTCCACAAGGAAAAGGGACAGAGGCAGCGCGATCAACTTAAATGTTGGTGACGTTCATTTGAATTCAAATGAATATCGCAGCACCAAAAATTATTGCGCGCGATTTCAGAGAGTTTGCAATATGTCATTTTATCGCAAATTGCGACAGGCCTACTGAAGGGTGCACAAGAGGGGACGTCAGGGTAAAGGAGACACAAGAGGGGAGATCCATTAGACGACAATGTCAGTACCCGGGCCATATTGCAGATCCTGAAGATTCGATTGATGATGTCTTCATCGATGTCCGCTGATATGAATTCAACTTGAATGGGTCCGTAGCAACAAGAACTTTTTTCGGGCCAGTATTGCATACATAACTGTAAAATCACAGAACAGAAATTAGGATAAAAGGAACAGCTTCATTTTCTATCATGAAGTAAAAAAGCTTATTTAATAATCTGATCTTTAAAAAAAACGGGATTCAATTCACTTTGATCATGAGGATAATAACATCTGATTCGATCAATATTTCTTATCTGTGAGTTCATTTTCTATGAGATGTCGATATATTTATATATTGTGTGGTATGGGTAGGTTAGGCCCCGTCCTGTTGGTTAACAGCATTCAACCTTTTCTTGCATTTCGTTGCCTCAGTACTTGTACCCTGTGCAATGACAATAAAGTTGAATCTAATCTAATCTTCTTCTGGAATCAAATTATAACGACTACTATTCAAAGCCTTTTCTTCTACTTGCCCACATCCACCCATTCATACACATATCTTGACACTGATGGCAGAGGCTACCATACAAAGGGCTTCTGCCAATCAGGAAGGCCTATCTGGATTGCTGGGGATCCTTACAGAGTTCTCTCCCCACCTGACTGGGGTGCAAAGACGTTTTTAGGAGATGCCTCTGCCTTCCCAGGTTTCCTCTGTTGTTGGACACCCTGATTGTCTGGCTTGTAACAAAGGGAAAGTTGCACCCTCCACTAGCACGCGTGACACAGCCTGATTTTAGTGGAATTTACACAAAACCCACACAAGATGTTGTTCTTCCCCAAGTGTGATTTCTCTCTCTTGGTGAAACTAAGCATTGAGGTCTCATTGGGCAAGCCATTGACACCATAGGGGTCCTTGTGCTCTGGGCTGAGATCATTAAAAACAGCTCTCTCCTCCAAACTTTCTTTCCGGTCGGGCTTTCGTTGAGCCACAAGCCTTTCGAATGATCTCATGACTTATTTAAATCTTAAGGATGCTCGAGAATGATGTCTACCTGTGAAATTTGACTCATAACCCCCTCAACATCAGCTGCAGAAAGAGTGCAGTGATTTCAAAACTTTGTTGAAAAACGGCAAAGGTAGGAGATATTTATTATTCATACGCTTCGATAGCTTGGTGGTTTTTGTACTCTCAATACGGCAAGGTTTGTATCAGAGAAATGTTAAAAGACCTTACTGCGATCAGGGCGATTTAGCGGTTAGCTTTTAGCTTTGCAGGATTGTTCAACTTTTGGACAGTCAAGTGCACAATTTCTGGACCAATTTGCATTGGATAGTGTATAGCTTGTAATCTTCAAACAGATCAATGGGGATTATAGCCAAGACTCTTAACGCTTTGAAAGGTGTCAAGCACTCATATATTTGTTTGTGATGAGTACATGATTTTCTTGTTGGAATTTGGTTCTGGTGCGGTTCGGCGCCCTGGAGGGAGAAATATTTGTAGGTTGCTATTGCATTCATTAAAACAATAACTATTTCTGCCATAAGACAACTACTGTGTTGTCTTATGGCTCAGTCTCCCAGGGAAAGTATATTTCAGAGTGTTAGAAAGGAGGCTCGTTCAACCTCATATATTTCATACTGTCATTCAGAAGATGTCTCGGTGTTTCCCACGCAGAGCTAGAGAGCTTTAATGGAGATAGGGACATCTGGAATACCCTCTTAAGCCTGCTAACCCTTCAACTTGGCACCGATAAGATGGACGGAGAGTTACTCCACTCCCTTCCCGCAACATGGCCTTGCTAACAACGATGAACAGGGGAGGAAATGTGCGCTGACCTGTATGCTCTGGAAACACTGAAAGGAGGGATCACTGTGACTCAAAAGGGGGGAGCAGGTCTTTCTCTAATTGGAAAATAAGCACTGCAGTACGCACATCAAAAGGTCTGGACAATATGCTGAAATCCAAATTGCACCTGAACACACACACAATCATCACAAATACTTGAGTGTTTGTGATGATTGTCCCCTATGCCATCAGTGTGTGAAGGTGTGAATCGGCATATCATTTCATAATAACAATGAGTAATGCATGTTCATCATAATATCAATATTCAGAAATTGCTGTGTCCCCTAAATTAATTTCATTAAGATTTCTCTCGTTAAAAATTTGTCCCAAACTGTTCTAAAGCTATTTTAGTTTTCCAAGTATTATTCAAAGGACTGTGCTTAAACATTCCCACTTATAACAATAGTTTCAGGAATAGTTTCTTTTACCTGCGCTGCGTCCATCTCATTTAGCATGACAATGGAGGAACAGTTGTAGTCGAACACAAGCCTCCAAAAGTCGGCCATGGTGTTTGGCAAAGGATGCTGGGTAACAATAAAGGCAGCTGGCTGTTTGTGGCTCTGGAATTGTGAGACCATAAATAAATAACAACAACATGCAAAAGACAAACAGACAAGGAGATAAAGCAATGTTTAATGATAGAATAGTCTCTTCGGTGCTCAATAGTAAAAGAAAAGACACTATAAAAATTATGACAAACATACCTAAATGCCTAAATGTACACTTACATCCATTAATGCAGCGTTTATGTAATTGGAACTCTCTCCGTCCACAGCTATTAGGAAAGGTAGGCATCTGTCTGCTGATAGAACATCCATACTGCGATTCTTGTCGTGGTTCCTGGGTAACAAACCCACGCTGCAGTCCTCTGGACGAACTCTAGGGGTCACTATGTTCAGCGTCTGGTTGACCAAAAAGTAATTTATAGTTCCTACTTTTAATTAAACATAGTGGTCTAAAAAACGTAGTTTAGTTAATAGAGCCAAGGAGATTGAAGTAAAGCAGTAATTGGTTAGTGAGGATGAAAAATGTCCACATTCACTTTATGAAGACTCATTTGGGTACAAAAATGAGGTCCTAAGAGTTAAACCTTGAAATGTTCTTTGAATTAGAAATTTGAAGTATTTTACGTGGATATCAATTCAGTGTTCATAAAATGTAATCCAATGAAAAAGTTTGCCATTGCAAGCTTTATTGATCTCCATTGGAGAGCTGTCATGTTGTGTACATTAACTTCCTTCTAAAATGAAGAACTACAACTGTACTCCTTCTGAATTCACGTTTCTCTCACTAACACAAGCTTAATTGCTTTTTAAACTCAAATAAAACTAAATTATTCATACTGGAGGAAAGAATATGTATCAGCCTCTCCACGGTTATAATAGTAAGCAGCTACAATTTGGTCTAATTAAATATTTAATTAACAGAGCAACATATGCCACATTTGAGACACCGCAAGCAACTTTTACACTATATTCCTAACATTGATAGATTTAGATACGGTTGCATTGTCGATCAATGTTTGTCTGTGCACGGGTTTAACTGAGTGCTCACCTGGAACTCATCTTTAATCTGGCTGGAGTTGGTCTGTGGGTCCAGTCTGCTGATGTTGTAGTAAATGGCTCTGAACTCACACACTGGAATGGCTGTATTCCCACATAGACACGCCTCCAGTATGGCATCATGAACAAACACGTACTGCTCCTGCAACATGAGTCATAGCAACTGATCAAATAAGTGCTGTAGTCCAAATGTCTTTGAACGAAGAAACGGCCTTTGAGAGGAGACGGAGAACTTTAGTTTGGTTTCTGTACACATGGCATCCATTGTAGTCTGTCCATCCCGGGAGTGGGATCCCTCCTCAGACGTTCTCCCTAAGGTTTCTTCCCTTTTTTCCCCTCTTGGAAGGGTTTTTTTCCTTTTTTGGGGTGTTTTTCCTGTGCAGGTGGTGGGTTTTGGGACAGAGGATGTTGTATGTGTACAGACTGTAAAGCCCTCTGAGGCAAATTTGTAATTTGCGATTTTGGGCTCTACAAAATAAAATGAATTGAATTTCTCACTGTGGCCGTTTGCATTGTGGAGCAATGACTCTTTTTGGAAAGAGAAAGCTGCAGCTGCTGCTCTCTCGGACAAACTCAAACATTACACTTGATTCCTTTGTGTGGACGAGCTCACTTGGTAGTCTAATGGTACGTTCACACCAAAAGCAGAGCAAATGTTCGCCCGCTTTACTCGCGCAAGTATTTCGCTTCATTCGCGCCTGGAAGGGGGCGTGGCTTATCTCCGTCACGTGTCTCCGTAAAGACAGTTGTCGTTTCCACCAGGGCAATAAATAACCACCATTTCTGCTCTTTATTTGTTGTGTGAATTACACAAACGTCGGAACCGTAGACGGTGTTGTTTTCGGGTTCATGACATCATCCGTCGCCGCACAAAGCTTGAATTTCACCGACTCCTCCAGGAAGCGTGTCTGATGACTGCGGCTTCCAGCGCGGCTTCAGGCGGACCAGCAGCCGGTCTGATGACCTGATGTGTCGGCTCGGTGCAAAATAACTTACAGGCGTTCAGTCTCAGCTGTGTGTGTCTCCGGTGAGCGGCCGTTTAATAACGTGTATTCACGCTGTGGCAGCAGGACGGCGGTGATGACGAGCGGAGCATCTCTACGCTGATTGGCTTTCGCCAGACAGCGTCGGGCGAATTTTTAGCCCAAAGTTGAAATATTTCAACTTTATTTCAACTTTGGGCAAAAAAGCAATTTATTCGTTTTGCTTTTTCGCGTCATTCGCACCGCCCGTTTAAAATTCGCATCATTCGCGTCTGTGCATTGACTTTATATGGAATCTACTCTACCCGCTTGGCTTTTGGTGTGAACGTACCATAAGAGGGGAATGGAAATGGAGTACTGGCCTGCATTGACGCTGTGCTCGGGATCAAGTGTCCTCTTGTGGTCTTACTGGTGAAGTCATTGGCCACCATGAGATACAGGGGCCCGCCTACATCCTAAATCTCTCAACTCCCACAATGTCTTTCCAATTAATCAAAAGTTTGTTAATTTAACATTTCTTCTCTCCCACTTGTTTCAGTCTGCACTCACCTGTTTTGCTTTTTATCTTTTTTGGTCTATCTCTCTTTCTGTGTCTATGTCGAACCCCAATATAGCGGGAATGATAATTTAAGAAGCATCACTTGAATGTCATCCTCTGGCAATTAAACTGCTTCTGACATAAACATAGACACAGTGACAAATCAGGAGATGGCACACACAAACACACACTTATCTTACCCATATCTGCCTTTTAAAAGATGAATTGGTTTGTGTTGTTCGAAGCAGGGTAACAATCACGTCAAGCTTCTTCAACACAAATGACTCCTACACATATTCCAAAAGCAGTACAGGATGCATCCAGCTTTGTTCAAGTATGCACACACACACACACACAATTCAAATGGTCTTTGTATCGTGTCATCACATTTATTTGCTTCCGCAGAAGTAATGCAATGTCAAACTTATGACGTGCATGTTTGTGCATGGTATATGTGTGCGCATCTCATACAACCGTGGTGACTGCAAGTTGAGTGCTATAACACACAAACACACACATACTAAAGTATTGTTCATGTATTTTCTGTGTGCACATGCAGACCTCTGTTTGGACCATATTGACTCGTTGTGATCTGAGCTCTCTGATACAGTTGAAAATGTCCACCACGCCCTCAGTCTCTGCCATGTCCAACATGATGTCCACTGCGATGAAGCAGCCCGTCCTCCCTGCACCAGCACTGAAGAGGCAAATAAAGTTCCAAAATGTTGATTTTCTAATCTTTCTAAACTTTCAGCATTATGTAGACAATACTGAATGTATCAATTCATCAATCAGGGCACATAGGAAAAACCATCTCGTTAGACTTCAAGCAGCTCAAAGGACATCAATACCTGCATGACCTGACACTTCCTGGTGTTAAACTGACAAGCAGAATTTATTTTACTTGATATCAATGATCTATAAATATAGTTCCCCTAGATGGATGTACCCTTTAACTCCCGGATAAAAAAAACTAACAAAAAAACAATTAATAAATAAAAAATGGAATTCATCTGAATTGCCCAGAACAGTAGATAAGTGATGATAGCTGTTTAAGTTAAGTCAAAAACCATAAGATTTCAGTCGCTATATTTTAGAGCAGTAGTCCCCATGATGGGGGGCATGACCCCTAGGGGGTTGTCATCGCCAGAAAAGGTTTGGGTCGAAGAGGAACTGATGCCTGAAAGAAACATTTAGTTTGGACGGAGGAGACCCATTCACAAACACAGCGAAAGCGTAATACCCCGAGCCAGATGGTATGGCGTCTCGTCCTGAACAGGGATAACTGAAGGGCCAACAAACCATTGATGGATTAATTAAAAAACGGTATAGAGACGGTCATCACAGGGGAAAGATCAGAAGGAGGGGAAACTGAGAGGTCGAGAGATTTGTGGGGGGCGTCTATCTTTCCTTTCACCACCCCCCTAACAGTTCAAGACGACAGCTACAGAGGGATGGCAAGGAGATAGAGAGCGAAGGGTGGAAAAGGAGGTAGTGCCTCAGCAGATTACCTGTCACCCCCTGTGATTAATGTGGTATGTGTGGAGTTTGAGTGTGTATAACCGTGTGCATGTGTGTTTCTGCGTGTGTGACGACCCACATTAAAGGCCAATAGCATCTGAGTGCTCCGGAAACTGGAAGTGACGGCCGTAACTTTCTGTCCGTCCACACTTGTACAAGAGCAGTGTGTCTGTCTATGAGGCTTCTGCTTAAAGCTTATTCCTGCTGACAACTGAGACAGTTGAGAACAGGATGTATATCTATATAGATATACTGTATATAGATATACTGTATATCTATGTAGATAAGTAAGTAAATAATTGTATCGGCACTTTAACCTATGTTCCTAGTACAGTTCCTTGTTCTAGTGTAAATGTTAACACTACTGATTGAATTTGAACGAGGTAATATTACTACATTTGTGTTAGTGTGTGTGTTTAATCAAAAGGGGACCGTTCTTCTGCTAAACATGAACTAATGGATTATTGGTTAAATAGGATCATAAATTCTGAAAAGAAGTTAAACAAATACTTTTGATGCTTTAGCGCCTCAAGCCAAATACAATCTGTCACACACACGACAAACATCGATATTGGAGATTTAAGATAACCTGTACATCTGTATGGGGGAGTACTTTTACTCAGTTTGTAAGTTTTCTCACCTGCAGTGGGCCACTATTGGCCCAGCATCAGGCGCGTTGAGGAACTTAACCTGTCGAATGAAGCCCAGCAGTCCGGTGGCATAACAGGGAACGCCGTGGTCCGGCCAGCTGGTGAAATGAAACTGACGTAGTTCACGGATCTCATTGTGACCCTTCTGAAAATCACAGAGTGAGAAACGTTACCCTTCAATTGAATATCTGTTTTTTCAGTGTAACAGATATAGCTGAACTACTTCGCCCAGCATCTAAAAGGCAATACTACATCCATTGTGTTTAATAGTATTGGGGAGCACTGTTTTAATGCCACAAAATGGGGTAAAATAAGGAACTAAAATAGATCAATGTTGAATCTCCTGGGTCAAGGAGACTGTTTCCAATGTAGCAGTCTTCATCAAAGCGAGCATGTGACCTCTCCAAAGGGAGGAGTGACGTCAACGTCATAAGGACATTTGAGTGGCTTCCCATTATGTGTTTCTTAATTTCCAGTGAAGGTTTGCTTTCATTAATAAATGATAAAATGTAACAGACGTACTGTACCATGTTTTGCAGAGAAACGACAAAAGGGTAACACCCAAAACAATTTGTAGACTTCTCAGCTGGACCTCAGCAGCCTGAAGGCTGAAATGCTTCTGCTTTAATAATTCAAATCTATAAATTCCAATATGCTGTTCTAAACTAAACAGGCCTTAAATGAAGAAACATGTGTCCTCCTGCAATCATTATAGCTCAAATATATAGCTTAAAAAGAATATCTACTATCACTGATAGAATGAACACTCTCACACTTATTCTCTGCAATTAAAGCCCTTTACCTGTACAGAACCTGTGTACTCCCTCAGTCCTTCTCTGCACTGCTTTCTCTTTGCTCCTCGCATATTATGTATTAATAAGTGTGTATGGTGTGTGCTGATATGTATTAATGCATACTTAAAAATGACAGGCATTTCAAAGTCAGCCTTCTTGTAAATTTTACACTAGCCGTGCGCATGCACGCACACACACACACACACACACACAGAGCTGTTATGGATTAATGGCTCACTAAACAAGCTGACAGCGAGGACTTTAGAACTGGTTTTCATAAGCCGCTTTCACACGAGTGAAGGGAAAAGGAAGGGAATAGTGAGATAAAGGAGGGGGTAGAAAGAGAAGGTACACTACAGCAAGAAATCTGTTCATACATGTGCATCATGTTTTAAAAATAATTTCAATAAGGATTTACTTCACCAGTACCACGCTTGACAGTTGATGCATTTGTGCTAAAATGTGTGCAGGTGATCCCTCTCTTAAACTGAGAAACCAACCAGTAACCATCCCTTCTGTCTCCTAGTGGCTATAATACTGATGCAGGGAAGCCATGAGTCACTTTTTTACCTTCTGGACGGTGAATGTCCTGATGACGTATTCAGCCAGCGGTTCAGTCTCTATCAGGGTCACCTTGATGTCTCCATAAACCTCAGTCTCATCTGGCCAGTAACGCACACACTTCACCTGAAAAAACAATCAACATCAATACTGCGCAATGTAATTAGTATGACATGCCAGTCATATCACCCAATGGGCACGGTCAAGTTGATCACCATCCAGAAATTAAATTAGATCAAGTGTGTGTCTCCCACATTACATAAGCAGTACCTAACACCAGCAAGTCATGTTTAAGCTTCGATTAAAGTAATTTTGTTTGATTCTGATTGGATTGTCTATATCATGTATAATATATGGAATACAATAGAACCAACACCCGGTTCCTTGAATTGACTAATTCTGTGATATCATGTATCTATAGGTATTTGGCCTCTCTAACAAACAAAGACAAAAACGCATACACACACACACACTCTGGGACGATGAACTCACCCTGCCAACCTCCACCAGGTTGGTAACCATGACAATAGAGGCTGAGTTTTCCTGCCAGACCATCCTCCAGAAATCTCTGACTGTCTCCTGCATGGGCCCTGACACACACACACACACAAATATACATATGTATATATATATATGTATATAAACATACATTGATGTACAAAGCACATGCACTCTGCCTGAGTATTCATGACCACACCATCATTCCACTGTCACTGTGAGACACTACATGTCCCTCCTTGACGCTCTACGTATAAGTTTGTGATGCTCTACATGTCACACTGTAATGCTTCACGTATCACTCTGAAACAACATATCACTATTGGACACTATATATCGTTCTTTCACACTCTCAAAAAAGTGTTAACATAAACTGTTTCTATTGCAGTGAGCAGAAAGCTGGGTATGTAAGTCACTCACACACCGAAGATGCCTCTGTACGATTGGGTTACAATTCAAAAGCCACTGACTCACTGTCCAAATGAGATGGATGTGAGAAAATGTTCATGCTGGCGTCATGTTAAAATACGTCAGCAGTGACTTAACAGTCTTACAGCAGCACATACTGTACATGAATGGGGATGCCGACATAATTGCACTTGTATACTCAGCCACTATCAATCTCAGGTAGTGGTTCAAAGGTTTAAATAATGGGGTCTTAAATTTGTCATAGGGATTTTATACTGTTGTTTAGATTTAGGGGTTCTTGTAATAGTCTTCCAGCAAAAATGACGACATTTACCATGCAGGTGCCAAATACGCACACACACACACACACACACAAACACACAAAAGTAGAATAACACAAAAAGTGCTCTCACACAAACTCACCTTGTGTGGCGATGTAATGTCTGGGTCTGTGGTAACCCTGTAAGACAGAGATGAAGTCACAGAATCATAGGGTTGGCTTGGGTTTATAGTTGGGGCTGGTTTAGGGTTAAAGTTATGTCTGGCTTAGAATTCCCTTTAGGGTTTGCTCTGTCCCAGTGTGGGTTTGTTTCCTGTTTTATTTTGTAGTTTCCTGCCTCATAGTACCTGGGTTAGCTTCACTTCGTGCCCTGTTATCCACTTTGATTGTCTCCTGTGTCCCTGATCGTTTCCACCTGTGTCCAATCACCTGCACCTTTCCAGTGTATTTAAAACATGTGTGTCTATCTAATTTAAAGTATTTTTGTGCTCAAGTCTGCTTTTGAGTCCTACTTAATTACTTACTTACTTACTTACTTACTGCTGAGTCCTACCTACGGACTCAGCAGACTTGTTTTTGGAGTAAGGATCTGACATTGATTATATCCAAAATTGATAATGTTGTTATATGACTTTTCTGGACAAACTATTCAGGGTTTAGGATAGGAAAAGGGCACACATAATAATGTTTTAATCTTATAAGTAGGACCAAATACTTTTTGATGGTTTTGATGTTGGTTTTTGGGGTGGTTCATGCTTTTTGCTGGACGGTGAGGAGAAGCTGATTACGATCTGTCTGTTTTTTCTCAACACTTTTATCTCCGTTTTTTGTTCGACATTTTATTATCCTTTTTCTCCAACCTGTTAAAATCAGGTTTTTTTTGTTCTGAAGTAAATAAACCAAGTTTGCTCCGAGCCTTTGAAGTTTTTTGAAATGTTTCTTCATTGAGATCCTCTGGCGAGGGGGCCGAGCCCCTAGGTTAGGCTGAGGTAAATCCACTACGGACACTTGGACCCACTCACTCCCCACCTCATAACACACGGGGAGGGACAAATAAATTAAATTTATTGGGAGATTAAATACGTTCCAGGTGGTAGCTCCGTGGCAGTCGAGATTAGTGACTATTGAAAATTCCTTACGAGTTCTCTGTTGACTATAGAGGTTGAGAGCAATAACCTGTAGGCTGACTTTTTAGCGGACCGATGACCTGTGCGCCTCGCTCCTCCCGTACCGTCGTTACTCGCAGTCCGGTGGAGCGGAGACATCTGCCAGTGGTGTGGTGACATGTGCGGCGCGACCGGGATCATACACTTCTCAGGTTTTCTACTAGGAGATCTCGCGAAAAGTGTTACGAGAAATTTAAAGGGCAAACACTGCCCGTCAGAGTAAAACAAAATAAGGGGATCTAACTAAGAATTAAGTGAGATCGGGAACTTGCGTTACACGCGTTCTGGCATCAGAAGACCGACTTTGTTTTTGGGACGCGGAGCTGCCAGGGCCTGCCTTGGACTTCGAGACCTTCTGAACCCCAGAAAGAGGAGGTCGTTAGGGTTGGCTTAGGTTTATAGTTAGGGTTGGCTGATGCTGAAGGACTTCATACAATAAGATGAACGTTTCTTCTATTTATATACAGGGCCCATTAATGCTTGTAGTCTTTGTGTTGTCTCTCCTCACAGGTTTCCATTGATAGGGGTTTTACCTGCAGTGGCTGTCTCTGCTACTATGGTCTTGGTGGCTTCGCTATTATTATAGGTCACAATCTATTACACTTCTACTACTCTAATTATATTATTTATTTATGGATTTTGTGTAATTTTAGTTCACAACTTATTTTGTACTTCTGTCCACCATGAGAGAGTGATTCCTCCTGACTTTTTATCACTGGAGAGTCTTATTTTTCTTTCTTTTTCAAGTAAAACACTACATCGACAGATGTTGCATGCTCTAAAGATTGTAAAGACCCTAATATTGGGTTATATGGATATGGATGTATTTAACACAATCCATCTCTAAGTTTCTACTCCGCCCCCAAGATGTTTTCTTCCATCGTTTTTTCTTTTTAATGTGTCCCATCTCCCTCTTCAGCCCCCCTACATCTCTAAGAAGCATAGCACCAAGTTCAGCATGTTCAGAATCAGCAAAATATTAAATAATAGAAGGAAACATAACTGTCTAGCAACAGGACGGGTAAAAAGTGAGGACTTTCCAACACCTTATTAACTCCCTTCATATCTGCATATATTCATCCTCCCATGAATAAATCTGATGAATGAATCAATGAACGGATGTTTGGATAGATAGCGGTTTTGTTGGATGGATGGTTGTATGTTTGTTGACATGTATTCCTTCCCATTGACATTATAAAAAATATATTGTCGCTGATACTAACACTTTTAAGGACTGATTGTGAGCAAAGAGAGAAGATTCTCTCCACGGTTTTTTAGCCAGGTCTCTGGACTTTGACCTCCTATGACCTTTGTTTAAGGAATACTGTTAGAATTGTGATGGTCAAGGTTAGGGACTGCCAAAGAATATTATAGTCCATCACAAGTGAACCACACACAAGAACAAATCAGTTCTGTATGTGTGTGTTTGTGTCGACTCACATCAATATAATTAGCGTTAATGTAGTCAGAGTGTGGGTCTCCATCCAGCAGCTGCAGTCGAACTCTTGTGTGATCGTCTGTAGGATCAGATAGCACAAAAATACAACAGGCCTAAAGTTACATTTACCCACAGATCGGAGCATCTAACTGTTCGGTTGGGAGAGCAAGTACACCCAAAGTGAGGACGAGCCAGAACCAAAAATACATTATGACAGCAGTTGTTGATTGATCAAATGATTTAAACGACCCAGAGATACCTACCTGTTACCTAGTCTGTTGTTGAGCACATCATAAATCATGACAATACTTGTGTGAAGTGAAGTCTTGTCCCTGGAGAATAAGGAACGGGTCCTGTCTCGTACTAACCAATGGTTTCTTTTAGAGGAGAGGAGGCTGGAGGAGGTAAGAGAGAACCTCAGCCTCCTCTGCTCTTTACCTCCTTCAGCCTCATGTCCTTTACACCCCCCTCCCCCGTCCTCTCGTCTCCTCATCCTCCTACTCCAGAATCCACTAAGTAGGGATTGAGTCTGTCACAGATATATTTAATCAGTTAACTCCCTACGGAGCTCAGCTCACTTCCGGCAACTTGCTACCGTCAGCTGCAGGCATTAGTGGCTTTGATAGTGTGTTTGTGTCAGTGTGTGTTAGTGTGTGCGTGTGTGTTTGTATCTGTGTGTATGTGTGTGTGTGTGTGTGTGTGTGTGTGTGTGTGTTAGTGTCTGTGCGTGCCGGTGTCATTAGTATGACTGAAAAAATACAATTGGTGTTGGACTATAGAGTGTTTATAGTCGATCCTATCAGCTTGTTCATAGATTGTTGCTTTCAGCTCTTAGAGGGCCAGAATTACATTATCATTCATTTCGAAAACGTGACTGATGAAGACAGAGCAGTCTTGTACACACATTTACATTTACAGACAGTCACTCCTTCCCTCCACATTTCTCCTTTTCTCCCCTCAAGCATTTTCTCAAGAAAATGGGACTGTACTCAGCAAGCAAGATGGACATTTTCCATTAGCAGGACCCTGTAATTAAAGGATTTATACTAATAGCAAATTCATCATAATTCCTGTTGGAAAGTTCTTGACAGGCTATTTCCACTCACTGCAATGGTTCATTTTAAAGCCCCAGGTTGGTGGGGTGTGTTTGCATTGACATCTAAACCCAGGGTAAGGACACACACACATACACATGAGTTGCAAAACGTGAGAGCAACGCCGGTATTGATACACATACTTAATTGAATTTTGACATTTTGCTTCTTATGTTCCTAATGGAGGTATTGTGTAAGATAACAGGTACAAAAAAGAAAAACACAAACAAAAATGCCTAAACACACATACACATATATAATAGAGACACATATACACACTGATCATCAGGAAGGATTGAATGGAATCCCCTCTGTAGACGAACAATTACTCCAACAAGGTGGCTGAAGGACACTCCTGCAAGGACACTCCGGCTGAGAACAATCCTACTGAAGACATTCCTGCTGAAGTACACTCCTACTTAAGGACACTTCTGCTGAGGACAATCCTGTTGAAGACATTCCTGCTGAAGACATTCCTGCTAAACTACACTCCTGCTGAGGACACTCCTGCTTAGGACACTCCTGCTAAGGACATTCCTGCTTATGACAAGTTTGTTGAAGACCTTCCTGCTAAAGTACATTCCTACTTAAGCACACTCCTGCTAAGGACAATTCTGTTGAAGACATTCCTGATAAAGACATTCCTGCCAAAGTACACTCCCGCTTGAGGACACTCCTGCCTTAGAGATAATTACCAACAGTTTGTTTGGACCTGTTTCCTTCAGCTGAAGGGCCGTGTCTTTACCCGGTGCTTCTGCTGCCTAAGCGTATTTTTATACAAGCAATGGTTGGACCTCGTCTTTGTATCTCCTCAATAAACCAATGCATGTGTGTATTTTAAGGAGAGTTTGGCTCCTGGAACATACTGTATACTAGCTAAAGTAAAATAAATGGTGATAACCAAACCAACCCAGACTAACCTAAACCACACTATACTTACCAAACCAGCTCAAGTCCACACTGAGAGTAGGTCAAACCATAATCCTGTTCAGCTGAAAGTACTCTATCTTTGTTATTGCAGTACTCACAGGCGATGATGTTGCCATAGCGATTCTTGTTGCGATTCTCGTCTTTCTTGGCCGTTTCCCAGGGCGCTGTCTGTCCCTCCGCCAGGGCCTGAACAGAGAAATATCCACATGGTTAGACAGAAGAAAGGAATGGAAGGATGAGGCATTTAGTAGTGGGGACGAAGTCTTGTACACAGAGTCAAAATACAGGTTTAGCAAGGCGATGAGAGATGCTAAACGACTGTACTCAACTTCAACAACAGTTCTCAGCAGGTGACTCTGCAGAGTCAGATTTGATCAATGTCCTGACTCCATCCCCCACAGCTCCACCAACCTGCCCCAGACCCCCACCCCTCCCTCCCCCAGCCCATCAGGGACTCACGCCGTTGTATCAGCCTCCCCTCCCCCACCTCCCTCACCAGCAACGACCCTCTCTATTCTGGAGAGAGAGACGTTAAAGGCGCTGGCATGCTTCTGCAACTGCGGCTTTTTGCGCAGTTGTGTCTATGGAATCGTTTCAATTCATGGTTCAAAAAGGCTTGCGCGTGTAGCAAAGCAATTCACCTCCAGGACCCTAGGTGGAGTAACATTTTTTGTGTGTGGAAGTCGTTGGTTTGTTCATTTACTCCGATGTTTGCGGAGATCTCCCAAGAATCGGAGGCCATCTACACGTCCTTATAGTCCTCCAATCACGGGTTGTAGAAGTGGTCATATTTCTGTATTTATTCCGACAAAAGCTCTTCAATGTGATTCATTCTCTCTTCAAAAATGTTCCTTTTAAAAATAGCGGTATTGTGCTATGAAAGCGGAAATGTGGGACTCCAGAAAGGATGTAGTTCGCAGACCACCCACAGCCTTGCGGGCTGCGTGAGGCTTGTGGAGCTTGTGACGCTTGTCTAGAAAAATGGGTCGACGCACGCAAGAAGGGGTAAAAAAGCACGCAAGAGGCACGCAAGGGGCTCTTGCGTGTGCGTGTCCTTGCGTCTCTCTGAAAACGCACAACCATAAACTAGGCTTTAACTCTTAGGCTCTTTAAAAGACAAAACCCTCGCGAAGCAGCCGGACTGGACTTCGTATCCCCTCACAGCCTGAAGCATTATGCTGATCAGCTGTCTTCAGTGTTCACAGACATCTTGAACATCTCCCTGGAGACATGCCACGTACCAGCCTGCTTCAAGGCCTCCACCATCATCCCTGTTCCTAAGAAGCCCAGGATCACAGGACTCAATGACTACAGGCCCGTCGCCCTGACCTCTGTAGTCATGAAGTCTTTTGAACGGCTAGTCCTGACCCACCTGAAGACCCTCACCGACCCCCTCCTGGACCCCCTGCAGTTCACCTACAGAGCCAACAAGTCTGTGGAAGATGCTGTCAACATGGCCCTCCACTACATCCTCCAGCATCTGGACTCCCCAGGAACCTACGCCAGGATCCAGTTTGTGGACTTCAGCTCTGCTTTCAACACCATCATCCCGTCTCTGCTGCAGGACAAACTCCCCCAGCTGCACGTGCCCGACTCCACCTGTAAGTGGATCACAGACTTCCTGTCTGACAGGAAGCAGCACGTAAAGCTGGGGAAACATGTCTCAGCCTCTCGGACCATCAGCACCGGTTCCCCCCAAGGCTGCGTTCTCTCCTCTCTGCTCTTCTCCCTGTACACCAACAGCTGCACCTCCAGCCACCAGTCCGTCAAGCTTTGCGGATGACACACGTTCACACAACAAGTACAGTGCAGAAATAGTATTTATTTCCATGGTGAATAGTGGAAATGATAAGTGTCTTTACGGAGACTAGCCACAGAGATAAGCCACGCCCCCTTTGTTGTGTGAGATGACAGATTGACCCTCTGGTTCATGCTTCAGTCTTCTCTACAAAGCAGGTAGTTCTGAGCGTGTTGTGAGAATGGGAAATTATAAAACACTACATGCGCACGTGCATCATGTATAAATAACACGTGTGTGTGTGTGCTACCAACTCTCAAAGCTCGCCATATTGGATATTTCAGGACGACCATCATAGGACACCAGAGGAAATCGCAGAACCATGCACACTCACTCACACACAATAATACATTTTTTGCTTGATGGAGCAATCAGTTAAGTTGTGCTTTTCGGCTAAAGAGCATTTGTTGTTATAAAGTACAGTATAGTGTGTGACTGTGTGTTTGTGAGTGCACATTCATACCTTATATATATATATATATATATATATATATATATATATATATATATATATATATATATATATATAAAAATGGGCAGGAATTTGTTTTCAGACCGTTTAGGTAGGAGGTTTCTATAGGAGGGTTATGCATGCATGTGTCTGTGTGAGCGAGTGGGTGAGTGTTTCAGTGTGTCTGTGTGTGTTCAGTTGCATAAGATGTGCGTTGGCTGAACCTGAAATAAAGAAAGAACACAGGGGTAATACAACTACTGGTCTGTCCTCTGACAATGTTTGGGGATTATGGAGGTTCTACATGAATGCACAGAGCCCAGATGAGGTGGACGGAGCAGTCGAAACATACCAAGCCTCATAAGAAAAAGGCAGTGGGATAGCTTTACCTCCTGCAATAATTAAATCTCTTCAAATCTTGAATGGACAACTAGATTTTGGACATCTTCATGTCCAGCAGGAGACAGCTGAACATCATCCATCCATCTGCAAACCGCTTATCCTGCACACAGGGTCGCGGGGTGCTGGAGTCTATCCCAGCCAACTTGGGGCGATAGACGGGGTTCATCCAGGATTGGTTGCCAGCCAATCACAGGAGCTGAACATCAGTGTGTCTCAAACATTATGGTTATCGTACTCAAGTGAAGGCTCAGAGATGGCTAACCTCACGTGATGAAAACTTATTTTAACGGGATGACGCTCTGATCTTATCACACACAGAAAAGACTATGTTATATACGTAAGCATTGGTTAGTCCGCATCCTTTTCTCTCCTCAATAGAACAATCAACGTGTAGCTTTTGCATCATACAGTACATAAGTTACAGTCAAATACATTTGGTTCAATCAACCAGCATTGCTTCTTGTTTGTTGTTTGTCTGTTCAGTGATCACAGTAGTTAACCTGAACAACACCTCAAAGCAGAAGAAGTAATGCTAAGCATGCTAATGGTGTTGATGGGCTTCTACACTAAAGGTCAAATCACACACAGAAAGGGATAGAAGATGGTGGCCACACACACACATGAACACACACCAAAAATTTTCATACCGAGAAATGAATCCTTTATTTATACGTAGTATGTATGAAGTGTGTGTGTCCTGGGCATCTTTCTTCATCAGCTTTCAGTGACAACCTCCATTCTTTCGCTCTCACGCTCACAGACGAGAGAATAAATCACATTTACTCTTGCATGAAACCTTTCATTGGGATAAACTCAAATGAAAATATAATCTATGGCAGCATGGAGGGAATTTGCCACAAAGATGGTGACTTGGTATTACAAAATATTCATTCTTTTGAGTGCAACAGAGAAGGCGAAAATGAAACTCTTCATCTTAACTTTTGTCTGATTCATTGGAAGTCAAAGAAGGAATGAGGACTTTAAAATTATCACAGGAAGGAGAATGATTATAGAAATGTCTGTTAATGATAAACTGTGCCCTAAACAAACACTAATGGCAGCGGGGAAAAGGGAATACGAGAGCAAACACATGGGATTAAGTGGACAAGAAATAGGAAAAGGAGAGTAAAAAAGGGAATAGGAGGGAAAAAAAATGACCATATGAAAGTGTTGGAGCCATATTTTCTGTTTTATTACAAATGACAGTATTTGTTTAAGTTCATATTTGAAATAACTTTCTTTATGATTTATTAGATCCACCTGACGAGGACCAACGGATAAGAGAAGGGGGTGGGGCCGAGTCACGGGGCTTGCTTTTGTATTGGAGAAGACATCTGCAGTCTTTTGAACTCACGCTGTTCACTCTCAATCATATAAAACAAGATTGTATTTGTGGACGAAAGAACCGAATGATTTTAAATAAACGAACACGAGTCTGGAGGGTTTTGTATTGAAACGAACGTGGAACACAGGAAGCGGAATGCCGGGCACAGAAACCAGGAAATCCAAAGGTAGGCCACCACAGAAAGGGAGATTGGATTTGATGACTGAAGAAGACTGAATAAATGTGAGGATGTTATGAACCAAGAAAGACAGAAAGTAAGAGGAGGAACTGAGGAGAACAGACAGTTTGTTTTACTGATCATAGATATTGATGTGGTAAGGAATTAATGATTGATAAGAGTTTTCTCAAGAAGCCAAATCCAATCCAGCCATGGAGATGAAGAGGAAAAAAAGGAAATACGAAATCTAATCACCAAGCTGGAGACGCTACTACCATTTATTGATGTTATTTTCAAATGATGTACCTACCAAAAAAATGAGAACCGTTGTCTCTGGAGACACTCAACTATTTCTCTCCAGAAAAGGTTCAATTTTTGAAGTGACTTAATACAATCGCTCACCAGTTATGCTCTAGTGATTGGTTGGGTCTAGATGGGTCACATTTTATTAAACATATTATCTGGAAGATGTAGCTGCAGGAAAAAACAGCTGCGTATAATGTTGTCAATGTGCCGATTGACGCCTGTCTTATTATTGCTCTCCCTGTAACTTTCCCTCTTTGTGCGTGTGTTGTTTAACCACCTCATATTCCTCCTTGAAGCCATAGCCCTGGCCACATTTCATCTGGGTGATGTGTTGGAGGAGGTCTGCCACTCGAATAGCTGGCTGGAACTGACCTGCAGAAACAGAACCATTTCACAGAAAAACAGAAAAAGGTCAATATTAAAACCAGTTGATAGATGACTTTGTGGCAGGTAGAGAGTGAATGGAAAGATCTCATAATGATCACCAATCAGTCTTTAATTAATTTAATAACCAACATATCAGTTAACATAGTAAAGTAAATAATAATAAGTAAGTGGACTTATTCGTATCCAGCTCTTATATATATTATATAATAAAAAGGTTTTGTCATTGTTGTGTATTTTCCTACAAATTTCCTAGTATAACCTTTATTTGTGTGTAATGGTATCTGGAAACTTGAGTGTGCTAACTTACCAACTCAACCTTCAGCCTTTAATTTGAGAAAAAATTAACCGCTGTAAACTGGGAATGATCACTTTTCTAAAGAAAAGAACTTCAGTTCCATGTTGGGAGATACAAATTAGCTAATTAGATTAATAAAATTAGCTTCAACCGTGTGACTAAGTAGCTGACTGATCAAGGAGAAACTAAATT
This sequence comes from Gasterosteus aculeatus, assembly GCF_964276395.1. Classification (NCBI taxonomy): domain Eukaryota; kingdom Metazoa; phylum Chordata; class Actinopteri; order Perciformes; family Gasterosteidae; genus Gasterosteus; species Gasterosteus aculeatus. Next base: position 163,935 of record NC_135705.1, read on the forward strand.
TGCAACTTACATGACAACCTACATGGCTGACTAGATGACCGACTAACAAATGAAGCAACTGAAATACTTCATGGCTTAAGCATATGTAGCTAACTTGCTAAATTGACTGGCTGACTGACAAATCAGCTAAAAAACTACCTGAATAAATAACTAGCTGACTTAATAGTCGATTGGCTAATTTACTAACTTGCTAACTCTCCAGCTGATGCAATGTTTTAGAAGTTTAAATGGCTAAAGCTCATCATGAGTTTAGTAGGGGAAAAGTTCAGTGGGGACTGCCCAAGCTGAAGAGACTCAGAAAACCTCTCCCCTTCGATCTGATTTGTCTATGCATAGCATAGCTGCGTGGAGGAAGGCGAAAGTGTGAATGGACCAGGACGGAGGTGTCCATGAAGGCTTCTTGATCTAATCAGATGTGTATGCTGACTACATTCCTCACTCCCTCAGGCCTGGGGCCTCATGCCTGTGTTCTTCTCTTTACCAGAATAAAATACCGCCGTTATTCTTGTGTATGTATAAATATGCCTGTGATGCTCTCAATTGTTGAAGCTTGCCACTGCTTCACATGTGAAGCTGGTGAAACTTCTATCCTTTGCAAAAAATAGATGGAAAAAGACAACTTTGATTCAGAGACTTTATTACTTATTACTGACCGGCTAACTGACTGACGTTAACTGGCTAAATCTGTAGATGTCAGTTTAACTAAATAAACGTACAAACTAACTAGTTGGCTGACTAACCTGATAACTCTCTAGGTGACTGTTTAACTGACTAGCTAAGCTACAGCAATCTTGCATTTATACATACCACTCTGGTAGGAGAGCTCCACAGACTCACAGCCTCCATATGGAAAACTTTGCAGGGTGAGAGAGGGCTGGGAAAGTGACGGCTGACTACTGTCTGCTAATGGAATGACAGAGAAGATTGTGTTACCATGACAACAGACGTCCTGTTCAAGACAACCCCCCAACTTCAGTGTGTCTGCAGCACACACACTGTGGACTGTACACACACACCTTGGTAAGAGACCATGGGACGCATTTTAAGAGCGGTCAGTTAAGCGAGTTACACAAGGTAATTACAACATCTTTCCTCTAATGGGGAAGGGCAGATCAATTGGATGAGTAGATGTGGGTAGATTGAGGGACAGATGAAGGAATAATGGATGAGGACCTAATGCTACACAATATAAATCCGCTACGGGTAAGAGGAGGAAGAAGGTTGTTTTTTCATATGTGTGTTTGACTCCATATATATACGTAAATGAGTGTGTCTGTGTGTGTGGTCTCCTGCACTGATGCAGGAGTATGTGTATCATACCTACCTCTCAGTATGTGGAGTTTAGTCTATAATTGTGAGTGTTTGAGTGTGTGTGTGTGTGTGTGTGTGAAGTCACGCCAAGGTTAAATATGCATTAAGCCAGGCATGAAATGGAGCCGCAGCAGCTCCACAACACTGAGGATGATGAAGACATCTCAATGCTAATGGGAGATTTACTGAAAGTGTGTGTGTGCGTGTGTGTGTGTGTGACGAAGACATATCGAGAGCGGTGACTGAGTGTTTGAGAGATGCATCGATAGTGTGTGTGTTCATGAGTGTGTGCTTGTTGTGTTTTTATGTGTGTGTGTTTGTGTGTTAAAGCAGTTTTTCATGCTATGTAGTGTGCTGTGTATAAAGCTCCCTTCTTCCACCAGGTGACTCTATTAAGCCTTAGCAATGGCTGACTTGGACTCAGGGTATTAAAGTTTTAACTCTTCACTTCAGTCAACATGTGTTTCTAAATGATCAAACCGCTAGAGGGCAAATGTTCTGGTGAATTGATAAAGTAATCTTCGTTCCTTCCCTTTGCCCCATTTGGCCTCCATTAAAAACCAATAGAGTTGTGTATCATTCTGAAGGACAATTCACAATACAACCGTCATTTGACTTGATTAGAACTGTTTATCGTCATCTATAAACTGATCCAGTGGATTTGAGTTGACGTTACGTTTACATTAATGATACCACCCATTCAATATTCTCAAAATTAGACCAGTCACCACTCACAAAAAGGAGTATTTGGACCATGACAAATTATAGGTCAATATCAGACCTCCCTTTAAAAAAAATATATATATTATGCATGTTTTTTGCAGGTAAACTATTTCTTGGACATAAATAATTCAGTCAGGCTTTGGAGAGAACTACAGTACTGAAACTAATCTTTTGTTTTAATGTTTTCAGTGAAAACCACATAAAAACAGACAGTGGCAGAACTACAGACCAAAAGTCTCTGACACTAAATTGGTTGGAATCCTACTTGAAGGACCGAGAATACTTCGACTCTAGCTAATTTCACATCAAAGTGAAGATGTGTTTGCCAAGGTTTAATTCTGGGGCCTCTCCAGCTTAATATCTACATGCTGTAACAAGATGAGATTACGGAAAGATCCAAAGTCTGCTGTCATTATTAAACAGATGACACACACATTTAAATAACTATAATATTGTGCAAAGGTTGGGTAAATGCATTAAACATTAAAAAACGGAATATGCCATTATTTTCCTAAATTAAACAAAGATACAACAGAATAATTTATGTTGGGGCCAATTCAAAATTAAGGCTCAGCTTTAAACACTGATTTTAAAGGCCACAAACAGACCTTAGGAATGTATTGACAATTCAAGGACTTGGAAAACCTTTTCCATGCCCTAATCTTCAGTAGACTGTATGTTCACTGGTCTCTTTGATATGTCAGTCAATCCAAACGCTGCAGCTCACGAAGACCAAGAAAGTGAATCACATCACTCCAGTTCTGAGGTCATTACACTGGCTTCAACAAAGAATTGTCTTTAAAATGCTGCTGTTGATTTATAGCCCTGAATGGTTTAGGGCCATTATAAGTGTGACCTGCTGCCTTACAAACCATGCCAAATCCAAATCCCTCAGGTCAGCTGGGACGGGTCTCCTTTCTGTCCCGAGAGTCACGACTGAACATGAAGAACCAGCTTCGGTTTGTCTGGAACTTTTGTATCTGGAACAAACTTCCAGAAAACTGCAGGTCGGCTGAGACAATATTTTCAGCCTGAAGACCGAAGACGTTTCTGTTTGCTGCTGCCTTTAATTAATGAAGTTGGTCCTTTTTACTTTTTATGCATCCTCTATTCTTGTTAGGTTAATTGTTTCTAAATGTTTTCTTTGGCATGTGATTTTAATGTTTGTATTTGATGCACTTAGAATTCCCTTGTTACTGAAATGAGCTATATAAACAAATTACCAGTAATCTTACCACTATAGTGGTTGTGTGTATGTACAATACTTTTTTTCACATCTGTAACTTCCTGATGTGTCCTTATCTTGTCATGCAAATGTTTCTAAATGTGTGTGTTTTTCAGTTGATCAATTTACTTTTTTGTAGGTCCATATATTACATCTTGTCAGAGACAGTGTGTGTATGTGTGAGAAAACACCTGATTTAAGAAAGGAAAATACTTAGAAAGAGCTAGAGCTCCTTCTGCATTGCTGGATTAACCCAAGCTCCTTCTCTGAGTCTTATCTCTGTCACTGTCATCTTGAGAACTTTCCCTCTTTCTTCAAGCTATTACAGTAACACCAACCTCCCTGGCACCATGATGCTTCTCCAATAGCCTGAGAGCTATTGGAACGTGTCTGAATGCTAGATCCTTACTTTAGAAAGGAAATGCCTTCTGTCCATTTATTAAGTGGACGTCGCCTCAGATAAAATGAATAAGGACGTGTAAAAAGGGCTGTGTGTACACTTCTTATATTGGAGGATATGAGATGTGTTGTGACTCACCGATGGAGGTTGTTGCTGGAACCGGCTCTTTGGAGACTGCACAAAAGATCCACATGACACTCAGAAACATGGATGGCCGAGAGTCACATGAAGATTTCACTAAGAACCTCGACAGTGAACAACAGATTACGGTATCGAAACATTTACGCGGGACAACGAGTTATTGTAGACTGAGTGCTCTTGCACTGGTGAAAGGAAACAGTACTTTGATGATGGTAGAGGTACAGGTATTATACTCCTGCTAGTAGTATACTCGTACTACTACTACTAATACTATAATTTAATTAACAATGAAGTGAAAAAACATTTTCTCACTTTTTTTACTTTAATTTAAAGGAAAATCTGTTCAGGAATCGTATTAGCTTCTAGTGAGTGTGTGTGTCTCTATGTATGTGTGTGTGTGTGTGTGTGTCTCTATGTATGTGTGTGTGTATGTGTGTCTCTATGTATGTATGTGTGTGTGTGTCTCTATGTATGTGTGTGTGTGTGTGTCTCTATGTATTTGTGTGTGTGTGTGTGTCTCTATGGATGTGTGTGTGTGTGTGTCTCTATGTATGTGTGTGTCTCTATGGATGTGTGTGTGTCTATGGATGTGTGTGTGTGTGTGTGTGTGTGTCTCTATGTATGTGTGTGTGTTTGTGTGTAGGTGTCCATGTGTGTGTCTGCGTACCTGAGTAAAAGGAGTTGAGCAGGGATTTGCTCTGCAGCGTCTTGCTGCCCTGCACAGAGAAGGAGCAGGGAGACGGAGCAGCTGGGGAGGGAAAAAGAGGATTAGAAAGAGAGTGGATGTAAAAATAGGGGCACATGAGAAACAGGTGACGATGGAGAGGAGAAGAATAAAGAGAGAATCAAAAGATAAAAGAAAGCGGAAGCAGGAGGTGAGGAGCAGAGAGAAGAACCACAGAGAGACAAAATAAGGAGAAATCAGACGGAAAAAAGAAAACAAACAACCAATGTATCATCACTACATAAACAATAAATAAAAAAATACAAACACACACACACAAACACAGATTCAAACTAACTTTCACAGTAGAGGCTGAATTTCAAAAGAGTGCAGCTGAAGACACACTATATACATATGTGAAATAGCACAAAGAAGTCCAGGGAACAGCAGGTGATGACAGCAGCAGAGAGAAGGGCTGGATTTGTCCTCACTGAGTGAAATGATCCAGAAGTAGTGAATGTGGACCCGGACGTAATATATAAGGCCGCCATGATAAGAGCTGTTTGAGTCCTGCTAAGGAAAGGAGCTTCAATGCTTCCCCAGGACCATCCTTTACGAAAGGAAAGGAGAATATTCCGTCATACAAATCCTTGAGGAGGCAATATTTAAATAATGGCGCATCATTCGGCTGTTCCCAAGAATTAATGATCATGACCGAGAAACGTATCTCATGTAAGTCGGGGGTCCCCAACCTCTTTTGCCTCACGGACCGTTTTCCAGTTAGATAATCCTTTGCGTAAGGTGTGGCGGATAAACAAAAAACCGTAAGACTGGGGGGGGGCGGGAGGGGGGCGTAGTCGCGTGTGCTCTGTCCGCTGGTGTATCAGTTCTTTCTAGTAGAGACCAGGACAGAAGAACTTGAGTGTTCAACGGCTCCACACTTTCTTGCTGGCTCCATGTTGAGGACCTACCAGATGGTGAGTAGGTTCAGGAGGAACCTTCAGAGAAGCCAACTTACTGAATCCGTTGAGTTCCTGGTTGGAGGTGGAGAACGGGTCGTCTTTGTGCAGCGTGCTGACTTTAGTGGTGCTCTTATCAGCCGTGGTCACCGGACCCATCTCCCTCTGCTGGGTGGAGCTGCTGGTCGTCTCCTTCTGCTTCTTTGCCAGCTTCCTGTGGTGGTAAGAAGAAGAGATGTGAAGGCCCCTCACACACACATGGGTAGGCTATAAGTAAATACACACGCACAAACCCAAACAGACATATCAGGACACGAGAAGACAATTTGAACATGCAGCGACTCAGAAGACAATAGCAACATGATGAGGAACATTGTGTTTTATAGATCTTCATGTCTCTAAAACATTTTACTCACTTCAAATATTGATGAAGTGAACTATTGGTGAATTAGGAATGACAACGATGCCTGCTTGCAGCAGAATCTTAAGTATCTTCATCTAAAGGTCTTCTCAAAAGATAATCTCCACCTAAAGATTATCTCCAACTAAAGATCGTATTCACAAATAAGCCAATTTACAACTTGCTGTAGTTAAGAACCATTATAAGTCCAATGTAAGTGCTACAGTTAGTGTGTTAGTGGAGGTAGAGTCTGAAGAGGTGTGTCTTTAGTCTGAAGATGTGAAGGCTCTCTGTGGTCCTGATGTCTTCAGAGACCTCCTTCCATCATTTAGGAGCAGGACAGCAAAGAGTGGAGATCTAGTGGAGTGTTTTGCTCTCAGTGAGGAGGAACAAGCAGTTTATCACATGCAGAGCGGAGAGTGCGGGTCGGGATGTCGGGTTGGACCAGGTCCTGGATGTAAGCTGGACCCCATCCATTCACAGCATGGTACGTGAGCACCATGGTTAGAACTGGATGAGCCACCGGTACCAGTGAAGAGAGCGGAGGAGTGGAGGAGTGTGGGAGAACTTAGGAAGGTTAAAGACCAGTGGAGCTGCTGCATTCTGGATGAGCTGCAGAGGTGGAATGGTGGTAGCAGGAGACCTGCAGGAGAGAGTTGCAGTAGTCCAGGAGGGAGATGACAAGAGCCTGAATCAGTACCTTCTGAGTGAGAAGAGGACGTGTTGGTGCTGTCATTGATGTTGGGAGTCAGGGAAAGTCGGCTGTCGAGTGTCACGCCGAGGTTCCGAGCAGTCAAAGTTTTATTATTATAAAACACTATATTACATCAGATTATATTATATTATACTATACTACACTAACATACTTTACTATGTTATGTTACGTTACATTAAATTATATACTTACTATATTATACTATACATTACACTGTCAGATTAGAGCCTTTTTTTAAACTTAATTATGTATATATATTGAGATTAGGAATATCTTAACTGCTACTTCTTTTACACGTGAGGGAATTCAAGGGAATGTTGCTGTTAAAAATAACCTTTTTTGTTGAAAGTGTCTTTGAACTGAAACTCATTGCACTTTTTTTTTAATTGCAGAAAGTCATGAGATTATATATATATATATATATATATATATATATATATATATATATATATATATATATATATATATTTATAGAACAACACATTTTCCAACTCGCACAGAGTCTGACCTCCAGTTTTGCATATGTGTGTGTGTGTTTGTGTATTGTGTTTGGCTGTCGGTGCACACTGAGTGGGCGTGTTTCTCACTGACCTATCACGAAGCAGCCTCAGAAGTTTCTCTAACAACTTTTCTGCCCTGCAGTCGAGCCCATGGACAAATCAGAGGTGTGACTTTATTTTGAGCAGTGATCACGTCTTGCCTACGAGGACTCATCATCGGTCATGAAGGACTTCAGTGTTGGGTCGTGACAGTCTCATCAAGAGGGGAAATTAACCTGTATTCATGATTTAAAGTTTACTGTTAGAAAACTAAAGCTTAAATCAATAACAATCACTGAAGTTTCTGGCTGAATGCTCTGAGGAACTTCTCTCATGATTTTTAGAAATGTAAACACCAAAAAGCTTGTGACACTTAATTAAACATTTAAGACCCAATTGTATACATAACGACTATGTCACCATAACCCAGATCCAATTGTAACCATGACGACCATCTAACCCTAACATGTGATCAGTTTTAAACTGTTTAAAGTTTAAATGTGTTTTTAAACTGTTTATCAAAGACTGTAACGGTCTTCGGTAGAAACACTCACATACGCACATTTGCAAACATAGCGTTATCAGCAGTATGGCCAACCCGCAGAAAGCACTGTGCTGTGATACGGCTAAGTGCAGACTGCGATATTCCCACTGCTGATGCTATGACTGTTTGAAAGGATTTTGATGGCAATAATTGTGATGTAGCGAGGAGTTTATCAACTGCTGGAATGGAATGTGAACGCTGAGTGGGAGATGCAATGTAATCCTTCCGGCATTCCAGCCACGGTAACATCACACGGCTGCTTAATCTGTAACGCGTAATGACTTTGTGTTAACTCAACTGAAAAAGTATTATCCTTGTGGCAAAAGATCCTTTCAGCCTGTGTCCTTAGCTTATGTCGCTGTCTGGCTCAGATGACTGCTGTCATTTGACCAGGAAGCATATGTGAGGAAACCCGTATTCCCGCAAGGTGGAGAATTTTCACCTCAAAACGCACACTTTTCTTGAGCGATTTCTGACATAATTAGGCGCACCCCCTCATATCTCCTCATGGGAAACACCCACTTTGACCCACTTGACCCTGAATTGAATTTACGCGTGACACGGAAAAGGGCAATTTGCATTTTTCAGTTTTCACAATAAGCAGTCTGCGCTTTTACCTCAGTGTGGCTTGTATGTACATACCTCGCCATGTTTTTACATTTTTTTACATTTTCCACGACACAAGAAGACTTCATAACCGTCAAACATGAACATGTGTGCGTGTGTGTGTGTGTGTGTGTGTGTGTGTGCCGACGCAGAGCCCTGCTCAGAAAGCAATAAGCAAGAGTTCAGATGTTCATCTTCACTCCACTAGCTCCCAGAATAGTGTGTGTGAGTGTGTGTGATCAGATGATGAGCTCTGGCTGGCTCATATGGCCCTTGACTACTTTTACAAGAAATTAAGCCAAGAGACAGAGTAGAAGAATATCTCACCAAGCTGACAGAGCCGGTGACAGAAACAGATAAAACCTCCATCAATCAGCTCGACCTGCTCTGTTTAAGAGGGTTGCAGGACAAATGACATAAGGACAACAGCAGGAAGGAGTGATAAAAGGGAGAACGATTGGAGCAAAGTTTCTCTCATAATCATTTCCCTCCATCAGCCTCTGATTCAACCCCCTTCATCTCCTTTACCAATTTACTACAGCTCCTCTGTGATTGGATATCAGAGTGGCTCCAAGTCGACAGAAGACAAAAAATGAAAGAAAAGCCAAAGCGCTGGAGAGAGAGGAGGGAAGGTTGAGGGAAGAGGGAGGATATAAGGAGAGTAGATGGGGAATGCAGTCTGCACAGAAGTGAGCAATGTGTCCTCTTACTTCTCCTGGAGATGGACTCATTTAAATGACTAATTAATTTATATTGTAAGTGGCAATAAGCGTGAAATAATACCTCTTTAATGAACGTCACAGCAGCACTTCATTAAAGCGCTGCTCACCCACCACGGCCACTACCGTGGAGACCGTTCCCAGGGACTGGTGAGTGGGACACTGCTGGGCGATAGGATGCCCTCTACTTCTAAGGGCTTTGACAGTTAACGCATTACTGAGAGACTCCAGGCGGACTACTGGGGAACATTGGAGCAGAATTTGTGCTTTTTAATTGTTACTCATTGGACGAGTTCTATCCAATTCATTACTCAGCCTGGAGTAGTACAAGGTAGCTCAACTTTACTTCTCAGAGACAGAGGAGTGAGAGCTCACTGTATTATTAATCTTCAAAGTTCACTATATTGTAATGTGAATGCGATCATATGTGATAGAGAACATGAGTCACGCTTTGAACTCTGTGTACTCTCTGTTATCGGTGTACCCTGTCAACCTTGTGTACTCAGTATACAACGTGAACCCTGTGCTCCTCCTGTACCCCCTCTTCCACAGAATCATCCTGGGATTTACTCCAGCTCAACTGTGACCTTATGAGGATACTTGGTATAGAAAATGGAATGGAATTCCTTTTTATAAAAACTATTTGCAGTTTCCTCTGAGAAAGGCAATGAAGCAGCCTCTTGTCCAATAGAAATGCTCCATCACTAACAGACTGTGAAGTTTACTTCCAACATCAAAGCTGAGAAAGTCCAGTCCTGATGGAGAGTGAGTGTGTGAACGGGGCAATAGGGGGATCAAACCTACGGTGTTTATTAAACAGAATTTCTCGTATGACTTTATTACTTCATGTCATGTCATGTGACTCACATCTTGTCTAGGACTAAAATGAGTTTCATAACGACTTCCTTTTCATACAAACACATATTTGGAGGATTCTTTTCAAAGCTGCTCAGAATGAAGCCTAACTTCATTTTTTCAATGAGGCTCAGTATGAGGCTAGTATCTATTTTATTATTACTATAATAAAAAGAGGCTTTCAAGTGTCGACAGTAGTATTATCATAATAAAGTACTATTAACACGTTGTAATGAATAATAACACTAAAGGAATATATCCTTCAGTTTCTTAGTACCTCTCACCACAAGGACAAGATGTCTGCAGGCTTGTGAACTTTCAAGAAACAAAGTTTCTTAAATTCTCTCTGGATCCAGAATGGTACAAACAAGATAACATGGGACATCAATCAAAGCTCATCACGAGGAACAACTTCTTTCTGATGTCTCTACTTACAGGTAATAAGAGTAGGAATAAGCATGTCTTCTGAAGGTGAGGTGAGGCCGATGATGACAACATAGAAAAACCCAGAAGAAGGACAAACACATTTGATTAGTTCATGGTTTCAATGGGAAATTATCTGTAAATCATAAGCTCCCTTTTTTCTCTCTTAATGTTTCCAAATGTCTTCTTGTCCACAGTTGATGCTGTCCATCACCGTTGTCTCTCTGGATTGGTTTCATAAAGCTTTTTATACGCATAACATTATACCATGTTTTTATTGGATGATGATCACGGTAATCATTTTTGTAACATAATCTATGGACCATGTTATAGTTGTCTCTAACAATGATATGATTTACGGCTTATAAAATTATATTTTCACTAAACCAAAAACTGAAACTTTTGGCCTGTCGGCTCACTTTAAGAGCTGAAAACACAGATATGATATATGATATATTCCTCCATTCTTCAATTGCGTGCTCCATGTAAACCTCTAACTTTTAACCCTTTAGATGATAAATCATACAGGGTGGAAAGTCACAGTTGAACTATCAATGTGTTCAGATTAAACCTATGTCCTTTTAGAGCTTCTACGCTTTGGAGACATTGTTGCGTATCTTTCATTGAGAACTGGAACCATCGAACCATGGGATATTTTTACTGTTTAATGTTCTCATTACCTCTTACTTAGAAAATCCACTGGCTAATTAACCATCAAATACTTTACAAATAGTATTTCATTGAGGTCAAAGGATTCCTATTGACTTGAAACTACCTTAACCTATACATTTTCCTGCATGAATAAATATTTAAGTTTAATCCACAAGACAATAAAATAATCCAAAATGGGTAAAGCCCAAGGAAAAATGCACATTGCCTCCATCGGCATCTGCTGGTCCACAGATGGGTGTGTGATGATAGATGAGAGAGAACACCAGAAGATGAAGATGATGATGACCAGAAGGTAAAGATTAGAGGAGCAGAAGATGAAAGTGACCAGAAGTGGAAGCTGGGATAAGCTGAAGATGAGATGAAGATGAGGACAACACAAGAAGAACATGAGAGGAGCTGAAGATATAAAGGAGCTGAAGATGTGAATTGTAGAATATGAAGACAAGAGAAGCTGAAGATGAGAAAGGTGAAGATGAGCAGAAGATAAAGTTGAGAGGAGCTGAGGATGAGAGGAGTTGAAGATGAAGATAGGAGCAGCTGAAGATGAGTTAAGAGGAGCTAAGGATGAAGATGAGAGGAAGAGATAAAGATGAGAGGAGCTGAAGGTTAAGATGAGTAGAAGATAAAGATGAAAGGAGCTGAAGATGAGAGGAGCTGAGGAGGAGACTAGCTAAAGATGAAGATGAGGAGTTGAAGATGAGATAAGAGGAGCTAAGGATCTGAGTGAGAGGAGCCGAAGATGAAGATGAGAGGAGCTGGAGGTTAAGATGAGCTGAAGATGAAGATGAGAGGAGCTGAAGATGAAGATAGGAGGAATTGAAGATGAGATGAGAGGTTGGTAAAGGAACACATGGAAGGAAGCATACGGGTGTGTTATTGTTGTTTTCAGGACTACAGGAACCATAAAGCTTTTCTTTGATCATAATTATTACTGTTATTATCATAATTTTTTGTTATTTTCATCTACACAATAATCATTTGCATTAAAAGTAATAGTAGTAATAGTATTGATATAATATTAATAGAGTGTATATCATTGTTATCGCTAATATTTATTTACTCTTCATTTATATGATTATTTAAAAAGTTATATAATTAATTAAATTGAATTAACTGTAAATATTATACATACAGGACAGAGGATTCAGTCAATCTAAATAATGAAAAACTGAAGAAGAGTAAAAAGAATTGTAGTTGTTTTACACAAAACAGAAACTCACTCTCACACACAATTTTGCACACACTGTCATAGTCGTAACCTTCTCTTAAACCCGAGAGACGATTTCCGATCAAGTCTACCACATACTGGCGAATAAAAGGCATTCATCACAAAAATAATAATCTTGCACACCTGGACAAACATCGGAACCTGAGCTACAATACAAGCTAAGCTGTTGGAACATGCTCCAAACCCAACCCAAACAACTAAAAGAGGTACCAAATTATCATGTAAAAATGTTGCCAAAATTGAGCACACTCGGGTCATTTAGCAATCAGGTACAAAGCTACATGCTGACAAAGAGCAAGCCAATTCTACCCAGATTCCATGGATATCCATAATGTCTCTCTATCGGACCTTCCAGAATTGAGTCCTCATTTTCTAACCCCTAAAAACTTTTTTCTATCTTGTCCAACCTCCTCAACCCCCCCCCCCCCAGTCCTCCTCCCCCCTCCCCCCTTCTTCTGGGAGACTTTGTCAACTATTTTAACAAAAAATACGCTCCTCTTTCTCAAACCCACCTCCTACTTCTTGCGTCCCACTGACTTCACCTATATCGCCCTCACTTCCCTCTTTCTCCTAAGCAAATTCTTACCCTAGTAACCTCTGCCCGTCCAACCACCTGCCCTCTTGACCCCATTCCATCACATCTTCTACAATCTATCACACCTGACCTTCTTCCTTTCCTCACCTGTCTCATCAACAACGCTCTGTTATCTGGCTGTTTTCCCAATTCTCTGAAGGAGGCAAGAGTTAACCCTCTCCTGAAGAAACCTACGCTCAACCCTTCTGAAGGAAACAACTACAGACCAGTCTCTCTTCTTCCCTTTTGTCCAAAACTCTTGAACGTGCGATCTTTAACTAACTCTCCTCTTATCTCACCGTAACAACCTCCTTGACCCCCACCAGTCAGGCTTCAAGGCCGTTCCACAGAGACTGCTCTCCTTGCTGTCTCAGAGCAACTCCACACTGCTAGAGCTCCTCTCTCTCCTCTGTCCTCGTCCTTCTGGACCTTTCTGCTGCATTTGACACAGTAAACCACCAGATCCTTATTTCCTCCCTTCAAGAACTTGGTGTCACAGGCTCTGCTCTCTCCCTTATCTCATCCTGCCTTGAGGGCCGCACCTCCCGGGTAACCTGGAGAGGATCTGTGTCAGAACCCTGTCCTCTTACTACTGGAGTTCCTCAGGGTTCCGTCCTGGGTCCCCTCCTCTTCTCGCTCTACACCAACTCGCTCGGCTCTGTCATTTGCTTGCATGGTTTCTCCTACCACAGCTATGCCGATGACACCCAACTAATTCTCTCCTTCACACACAACACACACTCAGGTGGCAGCACGGATCTCTGCTTCTAGGTTTGACCCCCCTATTGCCCCGTTCACACACTGACTCTCAGTGGATGTCCGCTCACCATCTGAAAATAAAACCAGACAAGACTGAACTACTTCTCTTTGAAGTAAAAGATTCTCTGACCCAGGACTTGACGGTTAACTTTGGCATCTCCGTGTTAACGCCAACTTTGACTGCAGAAACCTCAGCGTGACACTTGACAGCCGACTCTCCCTGACTCCCAACATTATTGTGACAACAGGATCCTGTAGATACACGCTCTACAACATCAGGAGAATACGTCCTCTTCTCACTCAGAAGGCAGCCCAGGTACTGATTCAGGCTCTTGTCATCTCCTGCCTGGACTACTGTAACTCTCTCCTGCAGGTCTCCCTGCCGCCGCCATTCGACCTCTGCAGCTCATCCAGAATGCAGCAGCCCGAATGGTCTTTAACTTTTTTAAGTTCTCCCACACTCCTCCACTCCTCCGCTCTCTTCACTGGTACCGGTGGCTCATCCAGTTCTAAACACTGGTGCTCACGTACCGTGCTGTGAATGGATGGGGTCCAGCCTACATCCAGGACATGGTCCAACCCGACATCCCGACCCGCACTCTCCGCTCTGCATCTGATAAACTGCTTGTTCCTCCTCACTGAGACCAAAACACTCGACTAGATCACCACTCTGCTGTCCTACTCCTAAATGGTGGAAGGAGCTCTCTGAAGACATCAGCACCACAAAGAGCCTTCACCTCTTCAGACTAAAGACACACCTCTTCAGACTCTACTTTCACTAAAAAGACAAATTGTAGCACTTAAATTGTAAAACGGCTTATTTGATCAAATTGCACTTTCTTGTTCTTCTGTGTCTGTATTCTTATGCTTGAAATGCACTTATTGTCACTTTGGATAAAAGCGTCAGCTAAATGACATGTAATGTAATGTGCCAACAAACACTACTGGATTATCGCTTTTCAATCATAAACGCTCCTCACCGTTCCCATCTTCGGGAAGATAAAGCATTTTTTCCTGCATTTTGTAAGTTATAAATGTGCCATCACATACTCTTAACCAGTAACAAACTGAAATTTACACATCTGAACAAACTCACAAGTGTATGTGCGTGCAATTTTCGTTTTTTACGGCTTGATAGGATTTTTCCGAATTTGTGTGCTGAGCGCCACAGCTGTAAAAACAGCGCATAAATAATAATATAAAACGTTTCACCAAGTTTCTGTGTGTGTGACATTCTGGAATGTTATTGGCATTCCGCTAAAAGTAAATAATGTTTAATATGTTTATTTAAGCACTGATGCAGATCAGTTGCTATCTGAGAAAGAAAGATCCAGATCAAAAAATATACAGATTATAAAAATTAAGAAGATCCAGATCATGAAGATCCAGATGATGAATATCGAGATCAACACTAGTGTGACCCTCCTCATAGGACGCAATGGGGGTAACATTGACTTTGACCCAGAGGACCATTGTTCATGTCTTATGTTAGTTGAAATTTAGACATTTATAGTTATGACTGATATCTACTGTAATATGATTCAAACAAGCCTCTAATAGGGATCTGCTTTAGAGTGGTTGTTAGGACAACTTTGTTTACTGAAATGATGACGTCCTTGTATACAAATCCATCCCATAAGAACGAAGGATAACATTGAGTCATCTTTAGACACAAACCAACATCCAGGCGCAGGCAATGTCCCAGGATCCTCGCAAGCTTTAATTTTGAAAAGCTTGCAGTACACACACATTAAAAAAAGTTGTGAAAAAAACAAAAGTTTTAAAAGGCAGCAAAAGCCGTCCTGAAAAACAGTTTCATAATGAATGTTTCTTCTAAATGGGCTAGTATTGGTTTTATGATTATGTTTTGTCTTTAGAATCAACAATCCTATACACCTCCTTTGTGTTGTCATCTGCATGCGAATAATAATAATTCCAAACAAAGTGAGACACAACTGCCGGAAAAACGTTGACCATGAGGTAAAAGTTTTTTTTTAACTAGTCTTTGTGACTAGAAGCCCTTGACTTTAGCTGGCTGGAGATAGAACCAGTTAACATAATCTCATCCACACCTTTAAACCCACTAATAATTATCTAATTTAATGTGCTATCGGTGTGAGGACATCACAGTAATTGTCACCTCCAACTTCCTGTGTCCAATCCAAATTGGGTGAATCCACACATGTCTGCAGAGTGAATGGAAATAGAAACCAACAGCAGTCTTGATTTGCTACAAGGCTTAAAGCGGAGAGCTTTAAATGCAGCTTTATTAGAGGTTAGCAACTCCAACGCAACGCCTTCCAGCCAATGGATTATCTCTGAGCTCAGAGCTGTGTGGGTGGAGGTATTTCAGAAGTGTCAAATTTCATTGGCTCAAATATCACCACATATCTTCCTCTTAATCTCCCACCTCTGTTATATTTGTTGAAGCAATACACAATTCGTGACACATTAAGAGGAGCTAATAATTGAACCGTTTCTCGATTGAAGGGGCGACTGGCCTCATTCTCACTTTTGAATATTCCTGCAAGATCATTTCATGGTGAGAGGAGATTATGTATTCCAACCTGCTCCCCCTGTGGAGAGAGAAGCCCATTCTGCTTCTGGCATTCATGTCTCTGACTTTCAGTCTTCACATTTGGTAACTGGAGACTGACGACAGGTGTTTTAAGAATCTCTTAAAGTAACAGACTGACTCATAATGCATCAAAAAGAAAGGACACTTCTTGAGGATTTGATGATGATGAGTAATAAAGAGCAATAACCTACAGATGACTCAGTAAAGTAAAAAATGACCTCAAACATAACTTATCTTAAAAGTCACGTCTACACATGCACTTTTTCACTAAAATGAATTTTCCGACATCAAAGAAACCAAAGAGTAACATTGACTGGCGATGCAACACATGCAAAATGTAAAACGTGTGTGTTGATGAGAACTTGATATCAAGGGAAGAAGCATGTGAAACGTGTTCCATGAAGCACAAGTAGAACGGAGAATACGAGCCTCTTCTAGAAAAAGGATGTGTAGCTTCAAAATATTGAGTTGGTCCAGACAGCACATCATGTAGCCCTTTAAACTCCTGTTACCGTAGCAACCATAATATCTCTGTGCACATGTTAGCATGTGTGTATGTAGATGCATTGTGCTAAAACGTTGTTTCCAAAATAAAATTTCCTTTTAAAGACTCACTATCTCAAAGAAAATACTCAGAGGTAATTGTTGTTGTTGTTTGAGTGAGTGAGTCAGTGAGTTGTAAGTGGACCAAATTGTAAGATGCCCAATGATTAGGCCTTTTGAGTACGCTTGCTGATCATTTTTATTTAAAAAAAATAATTGAAGGCACTAAATCATCTTAATCCTTGATCTACCACATCCATTGTCCAGGTGTAGCCAGAGGTGAGACTCTGATTGAGGGATGGAAGGATGAGTTGATGTCTAGAAGCTAACATACGATACCCCACGCTCAGAGTTCTCCATGTGTGAATCTCTCTATTGGAGAAAGGGCAAGGCAGGTACAGGACGAAACAGGAAGGGCGGAGCCACGCACGGAGAGGAAGCAGGAAGATAGAAAGAGACATTTAAAAGACATGACACATCAGTCATGATCTTCTGATGTTCCAGGTGACACAGAGTGAAGAAAAATTCCTATTTAAAAAGATCGAAGGTCTACTTTCAGCATCCATGTTGTTATCTTTTATTTAATTCAATCTAATCTTATTTAGCATGCTGTTATTTTTATTTTGTATTTTTATATACTTAAACATGTCGTTTTCTTTCATACATTAAAACTTTAGAATGTTAATTTCTTTTGTACATATAACATATCAGTTTCTTTTATTTAATTCAGCATGTAGCTTTTTTTTCTTTTATATATTTAAATGTGTTGTTTCTCTTATATATTAAAACATGCATTTTACTTTTATATACTCTTTACTACGTTCCAGTGTCACGGCTGTATTCTACTAACCGTGAACTCAACGCTAATACATTTGTATCCTAGTTTTTTTTGTTTTCACAATCCTTTTCTTATAGTCGTTTAACTTGATTATGAAATTGAAACTGTGAATATGAATCCCTGATTATGAATATGAAACTGAAACATTTACCAGCACACACAAATTGATGTTTTGAGAACAGTAAAGCGATAAATGAATGACGGGAAGATCTGTGACAAGTAATGCAGTTATGGAGAGATCATAGCTGCTTTGTATGGGATGAGAAGCAGACTAGCTCAAGATGAATTAAGATGAGTGTCACGAGAGACATGAGGCATTTCTCAATGACAACACTCTGAAAACGTACCATTCATCTTTTTTTGCGAACCTTTCTGGGTTAGCCTTTCTTATAATGGGATAGCCTTTGTACTCGCGTCATTGCGTTGTCCTTCATGCTACTATCACTGGGTTAGCAATTTTGACCCACTACAACTCTTTATGGGTCAATGTAACTATGCTAACGTTTTCAAAAGAATCACTGTGTTTTTGTGTCTGTTTTATAATTTATATCAATCCAAGGTTTAAGTTCAAGCAGAACATTTGGTTCTAATTCTTCACTTTCGCTTTGTTCCACAGGAATGACCCAGGTTTTATTTCTGTCCTGAGATCGAGGAAACCTTCAGTTGTATCATTACAAAATGTACTCAGTAAGACATTTACTTTCTAAGGACTGTTTTTCTTTTTTCGTCTCAATTAATGTGCTAAGATGTTTTAAAATCTCTTACTTTATATTGGATGTTTTTAATGGTTTCATGTGAAGCCCTTTGAATTGCTTTGTGGTTGAAATGTAAGATACAAATAAAATTGCCTTGCCTTTGGGTGTGTCTGTGTGTGTGCATTTTATAATACATTCATTTGTCCAGCTGCATCAGTCATCATATCTGCCAGTTGCTCATTTAGGTAATTGTATTTGTATGGCCCAAAATCACAAATCGTCTGTCCTGAACCCCTCACTTCGGTAGAAGAAACACTCCCCATCTGACAATGCTGTCATTCATTACTAACAGTGGCGGCTAGTGCATAGAGGGCAATGGGGCGTGGCCAGACCATGAGCAACAGACAATTTTTTTACATTAATTTTCTGTTCTTTATTATACTACATGTACATTTTACAAATAGTGAATATTTGTGTAAATTAAGATATCTGCGCAAAATATATGCTTTTCCTGCACGTCCTCTCCGCTCTCAGCTGGGCTCGGGCACGGTCCCAAAGGTGGCGGGTCAAAGAAGCAGTTAGCCAATCACTCATCAAGTTAATGAGTGACATTATAATTTCAGCATCCTAAACTACATTGAGAGTTGGGCTCGCCCTTCTCCGCCCTACGCTGCGCTCTCGTCAGGGCGAGTACGCGCCATTTAACAACATAACAAGAGAGACCACCGGCAGAAGACCCGACACAAACTCAGTATGACAGAACTTTGCCGGAGAAACGAGTGTTAAAACAGCTGGACCAGATTAGCCTGACCTCACGATCAGACAACGGACCGGCGTGAAAGGGAAGCCGACGCTTCTGTAGAGACTTCTACACCGGGATGTTTATATCTTTGATACCTTTTTTTGCATTGACTCATACTGGGATGTTTACTGATTGGCTGGCCCTACAAAAAAAATCCACCACCCCTACTGATTACTAATATCAAATCCAACATAAAGTGAAATAATCTCAGTTGAAGCCAGCTAAAGAAAAACACACCTGCTATAAAAAACATTCAGTGAGTGAATTTATTCCTTCCGGTGACGTTTTCAATTAGTAATTCTAACTTCTCCACACACATACAGTAAATCTTAATGGCATAATCAAACAGCTAATTTGAAAGAGCAGAAGTTAATTCCAGCGTCATACAGTTATATCAACATACATTTATATCATTGTTTTGATAATTGTCCTTTTTGTCTACATCTCTTAATGCATGTGTGCCGTTTACTTAACTTATTAACTGGATTTTACTGGAGCTATTAAAGCGAATTAAACCCATCCGAGTTAAGTCCCAGTTGACCTGCATTCGAAAGCAGCATCAAATCGAATGACATCACCAAAGACGTTTTTTAGGGTCAGAGTTTGAGATTTTAAAGATGAGAGGAAATAGACGTGACAGAAGTTGCTTTAAAAATGTTTCCATCAATTTGTTCTCCATCAGATGATGTCACATTTTCTGAATGACTGTGTGGAGGTCTGCTGCTCTGGCATCACACAGATAGCAGCCTGTGTTTATAGCGCTTTAGAAACATGAATTATTCATCTTCCTATATAAAGTGTATCTTCTGGTGCTGCTTGTTGGAGCCATCTGGGCCACCTGTCTGAAACATTGAATCCCCATTAAGACTTAAGACTTGACATTATTAGCAACATCCACTGGCTTTCTTTGGGAGATGAAGTCCATTTGGAACATGTGTTCCTTTGGGCCTTTTAAAGATTCATTGGACAGTTGTGCATGCTCACTTCCAGACTATGTTATAATTAATAATTCATATTATTATATCTTATCTCCTTTCTGGATCTGATACATTGGTCTTTCCTTACATTAACATCATGATGATCTGCTGCTCATCTATACTTGTTGACCTCTTTGGGTTCTTTAAACGAAACTGATGGTCTGTAAGCTGGACTTGATTTCTCTTTATCATACTTTCTTGGGAACACCAAACCTTGGATGACCAGTAACTTTTATGAATCTTTGACCAGGATGTGTCCTTTCACTCTCAGATAAAGCAGACTTCAAGGACTACCTTTTTTTTTTTTCTACGGAAATCAGGAACTTCCAGGTGATGCGTTTGTTACTTCTAGACTAGTTTACTGTAATTCTTTCTTATCAGGCTGCTCTTATAATTCTTAAAGCCTCTCCAGTTGAATGCAGCAGCACGTCTACAAACAAGAACTAATAAAAGGCATCGTATACTCCCGTGTTATCTTCTCTGGGTTACTGGCTAAATCAAGAATAATATTTGAGGTTCTTCTCTTCATCTACAAGGCACTTGCTGGTCAAGCACTGTCTAAAAACCATATATATCATTATTATTATAAATATTAATCACATTACTATTACTGTCATAATAAACCAACATCACCGACATTGCTTCTTTCCTGAATCCTTTGTGCTTTCCCTTCCCACAAGTTTTGTATGGTGGTTACATCTGATGGTGGGTCTTTTTTACCAATGTTTTGCCACCTCCGTCGCACTCTGAGATCTGTTGATGAGGAGTGCGTAATAAATAAAATTTATTATTATGGTGGTTACATCTGATGGGGGTTCTCTCTGATGGTCGTCCTCCTTGCAGTGGTCGTGCTGTACACCTGACTACTCTTATTGACTACTCAATATTTGAATAATTTCTGTCATGCACATCTTTGTTCATTCTGTACACATGACATCCATTGTAGTTTGTCCATCCTGTGAGAGGGATCCTCCTCTGCTATTCTCCCTAACGTTCCGTACCTATTTTTCTCCTTTTTAAGGGAGATTTCCTTTAACAATGTGAGGGTTTCGGGACAGAGGACGCTGCATGTTTACAGACTGTAAAGCCCTTAGAGGAAGATTTTTAATTTATGTTTTTGGGCTATACAAAATACAATGAACTGAATTGAATTGAGATAGTGCCCTATCTCAATTTTCTCCTTTCTTTCTGACCGGATACAGACCGTCCTGTTCCTTTGGGACTTGTGATAAGTATGCTTTGAGGGCTGGATGCTGTTTCCCATTAAGAATGGATGCATGAAGGTTTTTTTCCTCCTCGTGGCTCACTGTGTTCTGCTCTGCTGGTTTACTTCAGAAGTAATGCTCTAAACACTATATGAAGTCAACAATGACATGACTACAGCTTTGTTAGGTCGAAGGTGACCTAAAGGTCAGAATATATCCGGGACCTGAAGTGTACTATTTGCTAGCGAGACGGACAAGCTTATTTCTGATTCCTTAAACAGCTTCACTCTGTGCTAGATTCCTCTAGCTTGATAGAATAAATGAGCTTGAGTTTATTTGTGATAGATGCAATGAAACATGTTCAGGTAGCTTCACACTAAATGTCTTACGACCTTATCAAATAATAAAAGTCTTTATCTTTTCCTTTTTAGGATAAGGGGACATTCCAAGAGGAACAACCACACAGGTTTCTGAGAACATCCCATCTGCCCTAGGTAAACAACAATATTCACTTTGAATGTGACTCATTATTTGAGGCCTTGGGCGAAGTGCTGCCACGGTGAAATTTGACTGAATGTCTAATGTGTATGTTTTGTTGATTTGCTATTTGGACTTATATTTTTTTTAAATCCTTAAACTTTAATTATTATTCATATAACAATGGTTATGTATTACATTGTGAATGTGAAGTGAGACACCGACTAATAACAACTGAAATATGAGAGAGTAAAAGAGGGAGGAGAGGATAGATGGAGTGATCCAGAGAATCAGAGAGGATGATGAAGGCCAGTGTGCATATCACTTCTTTAAAGTTGATTCATACTTTAATGGGTGAAAAGGATTAAGCACATCCCCATATTTAATTATTATGACATTGCCTAACTTTTTTGGCAATGTGTACCCTTCAAAGTGTAATAAATGATCATATGACAGAAACAAGTTTTCTATTCTGACTATCCTCCTTAAACATTGGTTATCCTCTTCTGTTGGCGCTCTTCTTATTGATCTGATTAATCTTTGAAATCATCAGTTAAGTTACGAAGAGTCTGGTAAAATTATCCTCCTCTTGCATGTGGCTAAAATATGTTTGGTTGACTTTGATAGAAGAATCAAATGTCGATGATATATAGTTAGAATTATGATTATTGTCCTGGTGTCATCACCTACCTGCGTTTAAAGGCGAGGACCACGCCAAGGAGGATGATGATGAACATGAGGATGCCTGCGATCACTCCAGCCATTTTCACTGTGCTATCCACCTGCTTCTCCGGCTCCATCGCACCCGAGTCCTGTGTGGACGCACCTACACACACACACACACACACACACACACACACACACACACACACACACACACACAAACACTGGTAGTCACATAATCACACTGGTGGGTTATGACATACAATCTGCAGCCTACACCCAGAACCACAAAGTGGGATCGTCAAACAAAGACACATGATACCCGTGAAGACCCCCTCCTCCCCGAAATGCTCACAGTGAAACATCATTCAGGGTGTAATGACACATGAAGAAAGTCACTGGTAGGACCATGCACAGAAAACAGCGGTCTCCTGGGTGAAAGTCAGTTGACTCACCCTCCACCCTGAAACTGACTCTAACACATTAATATATAACGGTTGATCTTTGTATAAAATCACCAACTATAACACACGTAGGGTATACAGCATTTCATACAGTGGTGGGAGAAATTTGGGTAATCTAGGTAATTTAATTTAACAAAGAGAAT
Source organism: Gasterosteus aculeatus (assembly GCF_964276395.1). NCBI lineage: Eukaryota > Metazoa > Chordata > Actinopteri > Perciformes > Gasterosteidae > Gasterosteus > Gasterosteus aculeatus. The sequence goes on from NC_135705.1 coordinate 186,777, forward strand.
CTGATTTTATCTTTACCTTTAAAGGGCGACTGTGGCACATGGAGTAGAGGGGGTTCGCCGGAAACCGCAAGGTTAGCGGTTCGAACACCGACTGCTCCGTGTCCCATGTCGAAGTGTCCCTGAGCAAGACCTAACCCCTAATTGCTCCCCGGGGGGCTTTACGGCAGCCCACTGGGTGGGATGGGTGAATTTGCAGAGAACAATTTTCTGTATGTGTAAAATAATACATGGCAATAAAAATGTCTTCTTCTTCTTCAAACAATGCTACAGAAAATGAAAGTTAATTATAATTAAATTCCACACAGGCACATAATGACAGATCTGAGAACAGGGCTCATTCAGTCTGAGGATACGTACTACCTTTTCCTCTTTCTTCATGTCTGACCCTCTTTACAGTTTCTGTGGATTTGTTTGACACACCTTCACTCGGTTATACAAAGCCTTCTTTCTCTCCTCAGTACGGTCATCTCACCATTTCATCAAATCATAACATAGAGTTCTAAATGTAACTCTAAAATGATCAGGTGATGTAACTCACATGTCCTTAAAAGAGTCACATGACTACAAAAACAATGAGTCGGCTTACAGGGGAGCACTCATGGCGGACACGCCACCCTCCGTTTCAGGATCAGTAGGCTCAGGAAGAACTTATTCCCTAATGCTGTCAATCTATTGAACGCTGCACCATGCTGATAGCCCCCCGCCCGCCTCTCCCTCCCCCACACACACAAACCAGACAGCTTCCGTGAGTATACTCATTACTGTTTGTACTGCCTATGCACTTCATACCCAGTGTTTACCCTGATTATGTGACACTACCGATTCTCATACTGTTATTTCTTCATTTACCCAACCATTTATTATAAGCACACTGCACCTTGAGTGCTTTATTAGCTCTTTTGATTGAAATGTATTGTCCTCAGGGCAATGACAAATAAAGTTGAATCTGATTTTTTAAAAAGGCAGAAGACCAGAGACTGACGTTTGGTCCCCCCAGGCCCTTTACCAGACTACTACTAGTCACTTCGCGGGCCCATATCGGCGAGAGAATACCACGTTCCACAACATAGCTATTACACGTTTTGCTTTGAGACTGGGTTGCCTATAACTACAGACATGAGCATGAAAATGCATCGATTCATAAAGTAAAGTATGTAATACTGAGCGATCTGTATTCCGTCAGAGGTTGGTTCTGTTAGGTCACAGAGGGAAATCCTCCACTTTATTCTCATCTAAGATGTCTGTATTTTATCATCATCAACTATTTGTTTGATATGCTAGAAAAGATCCTACCCTGTTAATAACACAGATTATTAATATGGGTTAGGGCTACATGAACAACTTTAACAAGTCAGAATCCAATTTTATTTTGTATAGCCCCAAAACGCAAATGACAATTTTCCCTCAGAGGGCTTCTTGTATGCTACATCCTCTGTCCTGAAGCCCTCACATCGGCACAGGAAAGACTCCCTAAAAGGGGCGGATGCTGTGACAGTTTGTCTGCTGCTGTCCACAGGTATCCAGCTGAGTTATACGATGCCAAAACACACAGGTACCTGGTCCCTCTCACCTGGGCTCCTGCATGTATGGTCCCTCTCACCTTGTCTGTCCTACCTGGGCTCATCCATGTACCTGATCTCTCTCACCTGGGCTCTTATTGGTCTCTCACAGCATTCAGCTAGCAGCCTCTCGATTAAGGGGTAATTCTGATGCTAGGGCGTTAATTGTGTCTCTCTCATGCAATAAAAACTCACGGATGGCAGAAAAATCCACTAAGCTAATGGTGTGAGCACACAACCGTAGCGTGCTGGGTAATAGCCGCTGCAGCCCTCAATCAGTGTAGAGATGAAATGCTGCTTTATAAACCCTGAAAGCCTTCTATGACAACACATCCAGCGTCTTTGTAGCAGCATCACGGCATCATTTTAGAAACAATATGAGAACCAAATCCATCTGTCAATCTCCTTCCTACGCTGCAGCAGCGTTTGCATGCAGCATGTCTCCCTCTTTTCAATGGAAATGCGACTGTCACGGTTTGGGTTCATGTCTGGTTTTATTTTGTAGTTTCTTGCCTCTGTTCTCCCTGGGTCACGTCACTTCCTGCCTTGTCCTGTCAGTCACCTGTGATTATCTGTCATGTAATGATTGTTTCCAGCTGTTTCCAATCACCTCCCTAGTGTATTTAAGCCATGTGTGTCTGTTGTCATGGCGGCACGGTGGCGTGGTGGTTAGCACTGTCGCCTCACAGCAAGAAGGTCCTGGGTTCGATTCCGCCCAGTGGCCTTTCTGTGTGGAGTCTGCGTGGGTTCTCTCCGGGTTCTCCGGCTTCCTCCCACAATCCAAAGACATGCTCTGGGGATCAGGTTAATTGGGGACTTTAAATTGTCCGTAGTTGTGTGAATGTGAGTGTGATTGGTTGTATGTCTCTGTGTTGGCCCTGCGATTGGCTGGCGACCAATCCAGGGTGTACCCTGTCTATCGCCCGAAGTTGGCTGGGATGGACTCCAGCCCCCCCGCGACCCTGCGTGCAGGATAAGCGGTTTACTAAATGTTAGTTGTCCGCAGCTCATGCCATGACCTTGTTCTCGTCAGTTTCCTGACTATGTTTTTGGAGTTTTGAAAGTTTTTGACTATTAAAGTCCTTTTTTTGTTTCCCGAAAAACTCTGCGTCTGAGTCCTACCTCCCCTCCCCCCTGACCCTGCTCTGACATGAGACATCAAATATAAATGGTGGAGGTAGAGAGAAGTAGGAAATGCTTTTTGGATAGTGCTGGTATCGCAACACATTCATATTCAGTGAAAATACAGTATATTCACTAGATCCTTAATGTTTGTTTAATGTTTATTTTAAAATATGACCTAATACCGGGTCCTACACTGGGCGTAGTTCAGGAGGCTGTCAAGATATAGCTACGACAAAAAACAATATTTCATATATATATATATATATATATATATATATATATATATATATATATATATATGTGTAAATGTTCATAGCAATACCACAGTATGATTTGGATTGTTGTTAGCGTAATAATTCCAATGTAAACACCACGATAGAAAACACAACTAGACAAATGCCTTTTATCACATTAAATCACTCAAATCAGATCCTCCTGTGGGAGGTGTGAAGAAGAGGATCAGCTCTGATAGTTCTCGGCACTCTTTACTAACTTTTGTTAATTTGACTTGGCACGATACAATTATCCAGCAGGGAATATGGTTAATAAAAGTATTAAAAATAATAATATATAATAATAAATGTTATAGATTCATGTGATTAATTACAATATATATATACACACGTATGGATGTATAGATTAATACACTAATGTGTGTATATCTTTATGTATTCATGTAGTAATTCCCACCACTTAATCAGTGGACTGATTGAAGGACACTAAACCGCATGCAGTTGCCCCTCTGACTTGGACACATTTATACATGGTGTGTTATCCAGGCTTTGTAAACAGAGTGTGCATGTGTGTGCGTGTCAAGGTCTATGTGAAGGCTTAGTCTTCTGCCATTGTTTGTCAGCAGCTGTGACTGCTTCCTCCGTGGATTAGTGCTAGCATGGCTGAGTGCGTCTAACAGGATTACTAATCTGAACTATGCTGCCGCAGCACTGTGTGCGTGTGTGTTTGTGTGAGGGTGTGTCAGTGTGTGTGTCTGTGTAAATGGTAAGTGGACTGTACTTGTACAGCGCTTTTCTAGTCTTGCGACCCCTCAAGGCGCTTTAACACTACATGACACCATTCACACACTGATGACAGGAGAACCACACGGACCCTGTGTGCAGGATAAGCGGTTTGACGATGGATGGAGGACGATCCTCCCTGGGACGGAACACTGCGATGGTCGTACAGAATGAACAACGTAAAATATGTATAATACGTTTTATACGTTAAGTCTTCTGACAGAAATGATTCAAATTAACATATTATCTCATCATATGTGTTCATGATCATCTCCTGCTCGTAGCGGAGAAAAAAGACGCCCTTCCTTTAAGTTTATTTGCCGTTATACTGGTTTCGGTGATCGACTCTTCCGCCTTCTAACGTAAGACGCGCGATTATCCTGATGATTGACATCTGGTTTAAACTAACGAAACGGTTTGAGTGCCAAGGAACCGAGATAGTCTGATGTCAATCATTTCGGTAATTTGAGCTGGATAATGGGACATTTGATCGACTTAGTTGAACCACGTACGAGGAATAGGGCCCTGATGTCGCCGTGTGACTGAGTCTGCCAAAAAGCACACTCCCTCTGCTCGTGCCCCGAGCGCTCCCGCTGTGAGACAGTCTTGCTCAAAGCACTCCAGCCCCTCAATGAAGAATCTCAACTAGTACTCGACATAGTATTTCCTATCCATTCTTTCCAGATCTGTTGACAGCGGTCACAGTGTGGGTTTGTGTCCTGTTTTGTTTTGTAGTTTCCTGCCTCTTGTGTCTCTGGTTTAGCTTCACTTCCTGCCCTGTCGTGTCAACACCTGTGATTGTCTGCCATGTCCCTGATCGTGGTCCCTGACCACCTGTGTCTAATCACCTGCACCTTCTTCTGCTTCTTCTTCTAAAAACACATTATCTACTGATGGAGTTTTGAATAAAGTATTTTGTTAGTTTAATTCTGCATTTGAGTCCTGCTTCCACCACCTCGCCTACTCGCTGTGCTACATGACCATTAATCCTGCTGGATCTGGATCTACATTCTTATCTGAAAACATCCCACAATGCAATGCTAAATATCAAATGGTGACCAGACCGATTACGGAGAGACACACTGTGTGCCCATAACTTTTATTCCCCTTGAATAAAAACTTGTAACTGGTTACCTGTGCCGGTCTGTGTGTGTGTGTAGGTGTGTGTGTGTGTGTGTGTGTGTGTGTGTGTGTGTGTGTGGCACGGACAGCAGGTTAAATTAGTATTGCAGCATCAACTGTAATAAACCTCAGGACTGATGTGAATAACAGCTGACATATAATACCACTGAATGGGAGAGATGGGGAGGGGGGGGGGCAATAAATGCCTTTTCAATTGCTAACAAGCACTGTTCAATACTGAAACCACATTTTAAAAACTCTTTATACGATGTGCATTACCAAGATTAATTTGGGCCAAACAGTTAATCTACCTCCAAAACTCACTCAGACCAACAAAACACTTCATACCTGTCTCCAAATAAGCTTGTTCAACCAATCACTGGCAAAAGATTCTCATTCAGAAAACATGCATGTCACTCATACCACACTCACCTAAAAAACCCTAAGAACAGGGAGCATTACATGAATTATGAACTTTTATTTTTAAGTTTGAAATAGTTATCCACAGATATGAGAACAAGGAAGTATAAAAGTTGACAAATGCTACAGAGTGAGAAGGTATATTGTCGGAGGGCGGAGGGAGATTAAACCGTGGACTCTCATCCAGGAGACCAGTGTTAGTTCCCCTTCTGTAAATATAACCATGATTATTACGTTAGGACGGCTTATTGTCATCTGAACTGCTGTATGAGGACATGTTCTCCCATTTACAGAATCTCCAATGTGAGTAATGTTCAGTGTGTGATGGAGGACCTTCAGGGAGGGGGGCATGATGGGAGGTGATGACTAGAAGGCTGAGCTCTGTGTTTGGAGAAGGACTTAATCACTGGAAGAAGTTGATGGGCAGAAGGAAACAGCCTCTGAAACCATTCCATCAAAACATAAGCATTTCTGAATGGGTGCCCCGCCAGACGATGGAAGGTTTGAGAGCTTTATCTGCAACCAAAATATTATATTAAAAAGTAAAATAATTACATAAATGTCTGGCACGTCCTCGGTACCATGTTGGTTGACAAAGAGCAAATACCTTGAACCATTCCTCTCACGGCGGACTTATTTGTATTTATCTTTCAAAAAGTGAGAGTTCAAGGTGTGGGACACCTTAAACTGAACAACCATGGAGATTGGTTGAGCAGTAATGTTAATTCAATGAAATATGCATTATGTGTGCTGGATGCCAAATCGTTATGAATTTAAAGGGAATCATCATCCCCATCCTCTTTCTGTGTCTATTCTGGTCAAATCACTTAATGAAGCAACAAAGACCCAAAGACCAATTAAGCTATTGTCGTCTCTAATTGATTTTCAGTATTATGTTTCCATGAGAAGCTTATGGTGCTCATACGAGGCAGTGGACTAAGCAGCATTGTTTCACTGTGTGTGCGTTATGCAGAGACAGAAGAGGTTCAAACAGAGCCAGCAATAATAAAGCAGAGCAAACATGCAACGAAAATAGTAAGATGGTGATGAGACAAAAAACAAAGAGTAAAAAACAGGAAGTGGGGGTTCAACCAAAAAGAAACAGTGCGTTATGTTCATGGTGGTGCTGTGATGAAGAAATACAACATACTGCCTATGAAGCCATAATCACCTTCGCTGGGGATGACTAGAATATACGGCGTGGTTATTTGTCCCCTACCTATTACCACTAAGGCCACGGGTTGCATGTCCCACCGGAAAGCATGAAGAAGAAGAGAGGGAGGAGAGAAAACAAACAGCAACAAAAAGAGGGAGAAAAGAAGAAGAGCATCTAAGAATTTTTTTTTTAGCTTTCTTAATCCATTTCATCAATGTTTAGACTTTTTCATTTGCACAATCCGTCTTAAAGGAAGAAGTATCAGTGGTGTCAGTAAGACCCTAGCCCTCTGGATGTGGACCAGTTGGCAGGGGGGCAGTAGATCTAATTGTGGTGCTGGGGGTTAACCAAACTAAACTGAGGAGAAATGGATGAGAAAACAAATGGAGACATGTTGGAAAGAAAAAAGAGGTGTGAACTTTGTAAAATGGCAGTTTGGATTTAAGCCACACTCTGAGTTCACTGGGACGATGACGGCTAAAAAAACGATCAATAAGCGGGCTCAGCCGAAGACCCTAACCCCTGCACACCAACCACGAGCATACAAAGAGAACTCTGATCTATGTGGTTAATAATGTTCCACCAACCTTCAGTTGGTGAAGGCAGCAGGTAGGACCACGTTCATCCACCACTCAGAAGCAATGATGTATGAGAGAGGCCAAGCAAAGCGTTCATGTCTCTCCCTGACTATCCCTTTTATTATCATTAAGGTTGTTGATATCACTTATATAAAATGATGACTTTAATAAAGAACACCAGCACACAAGTCATTCAAAAAGTAAAAGCTGCAGATTGTGTTTGAAGTTAAGAGAAGCTGATTGACCTTATGTCAAACTGTCCCTACCAATGACTGAGGACGTCATCACTCTAATGATTCCATCACTAAACATTGATTGCTCGTCTTTGTTTTCTCAACCTATGAAATGATATGATGACTAAACATTGGTTCTTTAGTAACCACTTGATGTTACTCTTAGTGTTTATCACTTGCTCAGCTGCTGTGTGGAGCGGCAGACATTACATTACATGTCATTTAGCTGACGCTTTCATCCAAAGCGACTTACAATAAGTGCATTCAACCATAAATGCATCACCTGCATTGCCTCAGAACGAAGGAATATAGTTAATTCTTCTCATTAGATATTATTTTGTTGTATAAAAAATAGCCACATAGTTAAATAGTCTTTCCCCCAAACACAAGCAGACAGACGAGAAGACAAACAGAGCCTTCACCAGTTGAGGTGCTCTAATATTTTTATAAAAAAGGCCTAGAAACGGATAGAGTAAGAAACAAAAGAGAACATGTGCACAAATGAGCAATAAATGCCTCATGAAGATGAGAAATAATACAGGAGCATAAAAGGCCAAGAGCACAGAGAGTCTAGAAGAAATCAAATCTATGTTTGATGCAGTTGAAATAATAAAATAGAAAAAAAAGCGAGGTGAGGAAAATCAATAGCAGGCTTTCATAGCACATCGGCTGGCAAACAAATGGGAGATAAAGATGAGAGACTTGGGGGAGGAGGGAAATGGATTGTGGGGCTAACGCTTTAGCCTGGTAGGTAACGGCTCTGATGCTCCAGTTCATACGCTCATGATTAGCACAGGTAAAGGAGTCACGGAGGACAATATGGGGAGAATGTGCAGCCGAGTGTGTGTGTGATTGTGTGTCACTATTCTGGGGGCCCACATCCAAAGTAGAATCAGACATGAGGTCTCTCCTAGAAGTGGAAGGCGGCTCTTACCTTTGTTGGCCAGGCGGACACAGTTGATTTTTGTTTCCTGTGAAGAGAAGAAAAACACAGTTTTTAGGTATTCTTTCTCTCCTTCTATAATAATTTAGATCTTATTAATTGGTTTTCAGCGGGGACACTGGCGAGTCTAATGCTGCTCTGTCTGGCAGTTTTTGGTAGATTTTTCCACCGTATTCACAATTGAACCTACATCTGAGTTATTTTCATTTATTTAACAGTGTAGTTACGTTTAACCCCTGTACATGGCTATGCTCATCTGTTTTAATTAAACTGCAAGACTTTGTTTTGGATTTGTTTGCTTACCTGTTGCACCTGCTCTACCTTGCTACCTGCTACTCTCTGGACAACTAGCAGTCTCCCGCTGGCCGGCGGCTACCGACAAGGCAGCCACCTCCCTGCTAGATACTCCAGCATGCACCTGCTCTGAGGCGGGTTGATTTGATAGTCTCCCCTTGTGCGGTCAGTCTGACTGCTGCTTTTCCAGCTAGCTGTTAGCTAACCGCCCTTTGGTCAGCATGTACTACGCCCCCTTCCCCCCCAGCCTTCAACATGACTCTCCCTATTTCGATGTCATTCACTCTCATTCTTCAGCTTAATCATTGAAACGGATCTCTCCTCCATAGTCTCTGGCGCGAAGACCTCTCCCTGTGGCCTTGACCCCCTACCTTTTTCCTTAGCCACCCCTCACTCGCTCCACTCATCACCAACATCATCAACCCCTCACTGTCCTCTTGACTCCAGTGATACCCCCTCACTCAACTTGGCTGTTGTCACCTCCGGGCTGAAAAAACCTGGTCTCGACCCTGACATCCCCAACAACTACCGACCAATCTCCAACCTCCCCTACCTGTCCAAGTCCCACCTCAATCTCCATAATCTCTACGAACCCTTCCAATCCGCCTTCGACACTATCAACCACTCCATCCTTCTCTCACGTCTCCTGTACTTCCTGGATACAACTGCCTTCTTCTGGTTCACCTCAACTCTACTTCTCCTCTAGGACCCTTCCCTCGGTCACCCCCTCCACTCTCACTGCCTGTCTCACTGACATAAAATCCTGGACAACAGAACTTTCTCAATCTCGCAACTCAACTGCAATGAATCTGAGATACTCATCATCGGCCCAAACTTCCTCCGCTCAGCCCAGACCTTCTCTCTCAACATTGATGGCTGCATCGTCACACCCTCCACCCAGCCCCGCAACCTCTGTATCATCCTTGATGCTTCCCTCTGGAACATCTTCCCCATCCAAATCTGCCAGGCTCCCACCCTATAATCATTCAAACAAGGTCTCAAAACCCACCACACCCACAAAAAATAAAGTGCACCAGCAAACAGAAAGTGACAAGTGTGTGTACATGTGGAGTGTGAAGGGAGTGAATGTCAGGGTCAGTCAGTGGGGGACCGGCTCTGTTGATGAGCCCGACTGCTAACGGGAAGAAACTGTTGGTGTGGCGGGAGGTCTTAGTCCTGATGGACCTCAGCCTCTAGCCAGATGGAACGGGCACAAACAGGTTTTGTCCGGGGTGAGAGGGGTCGGCTACCATCTTTTTAGCTGCTTCAGAGACCTGGAAGCGAATAAGTCTTGCAGGGACGGCAGATTGCAGCCGATCAGCCTCTCTGCAGAGCGGAGGACACGCTGCAGCCTGCCCTTGTCCTTGGTTGTGGCTGCAGTGTACCAGACGGTGATGGAGGAGCAGAGGATGGACTCCATGATGGCCGTGTAGAAGTGCACCATCATCGTGCTAGGCAGGTTGAATTTCTTCAGCTATCTAAAGACTCATTAACTCCAGTTCTTCTTTTTCTTTTTTAACTGCTCTGTTTGTTTCTTTTGTTTTCTCATTTCTTTTTTTCTTCTTCTATATTTGTTCTGTCTGTCCTTGCCCTAAAGTGTTTTTGGATATCTAAGAAAAGCACTATATGAAACTAGTAATTTTATTGTTATTATTAAATCGCATGACCCCCGATTCTTTGTGCTTCCTCTCCTCACAGGTCTCCATAAATCATGGTTCTATCTGGACGTTGGTCCTGCCACAGCCCCGCTGACACCTGCTGCTGCCAACACTATCATTGTTAATATTACTGTCATTATAAACCAACAGTAGCAACTACTTCTTCCCTGAAGTTTTTGTGCTTTCAGCATGCCGTTGCTATTAGGACGCTAACAGCAGTCTTTCTCCTCTCTGGGAGGACGAATGATGTCAGTCCTCTGAGATAGGATGAATCATATCACTGAGGACGTATGTCAGTCCACAGAGAGAGGACGAATGATGTCGTTCCTCGGTGAGAGGACGAATGATGTCAGTACTCAGTGAGAGGACGTACAATGTCAGTCGTAATTGAGAGGACGAATGATGTCGGCCGTCAGTGAAAGGACGAATCATGTCACCGAGAAGGTACAATGTCAGTCCTCAGTGAGAGGACAAATCATGTCACTGAGGACGTATGACGTCAGTCCTCAGTGATTATTTAATAACTTCATATTGACTCGACTTCCATGGTTTGAATTTGTCTCTGAAAAATGAACAAATATCACATTCGGTATTGAGATTTCAGGTCTGTTCTAGAGCTCATGCTAAATGCTAATGAGATAAACCTCACGAGGCCGCAAGAAGAAAAGTTAATAAATGTTGGGGGTGGGGATAGAGGAGTTTACAGTTAAGACACTGGGGAGTCAGTGTGTGCGTGTGTGTGTCTGTTTGTGTGTCTGTAGTAGTGGTTCACTTTGTGGAACCTGACAGGAATATTAAGTATGTTTGTGACTGCAGCTGCTTTCTCCCTCTCTATCTCTCTCTCTCTCGCCGCCTCTCTGTCTGTCTCCGTCTCTGCGTCTACATCTGTCTGTCCCTGTCCGTCTCTGTCACTCTTAAAGCATGTGTGTGTCGTGTCTCACTTGATTGGCTGTTGGGGTTCCTGACAGTAGGTAACGACTAACCATGGTAACCTTATTTGTCTATTCAGTGTCTGTCGAAAACTTCAGTTTAACTAACAACGTTTTCTTGATGCTCTAGCGCACAAACAGATAGAAACAAACACACACACAGACACACACTGCCCCCCACACACAGGATTATTGACAGTCAATTATTTCATGATATATCTCAGACTGCACACAAGGCCATTTTGCTTTTGTTTTTTGCATTTCCTTTTTGCATATAACTTCCCTTTTCACTTCCCTTCATCATTTCCATTCATCCTTTACCTTTTAACTTTCATTTATCACTTACCTTCATAATTTTCTATTGATCATCTCTTCTTACTTCCCTTCATCATGTCCCTTCATCACCCTTTTCCTTTTTTTCAGTTTTTAATTTCCCTTCCTTCATCACTCCCCTATCACTTTCCTTCTTCCCTTTCCTTAATTACTTCCCTTCTTACCTTCGCTCATCACTTCCATTCTTCCCAACACAACACAAAAGTTCCCCCTGAGCATGAATAGGATATACATAAATCTTTTCAACTCCCTGTTTCACCTTCTTAAAACACTTGCTGTTCTCGTCATTTACTTCGGTCATGTCTGACTTCTAATATCACTTTTTTTCGTCTTCTTTAGGAAGCGTTGTGATTGGAGACCAACAGCCAATCACAATGGACCTTCTTTAATTCTCTGATTGGTTGGTTTTGTGGCACAAATGTAACGCTGCTGCAAGTCGAGCGAGCGCGTGAGTGAAACGTCGAGCGAGCGCAGAGCGAAGAGGTGGAGTGAGCGCAGCAACGGCTGCCTGCGCGCAGAAAACCAGTTTGTGGAGACGGCACCTGAGTAAACTGCGCGCACGGAATATGTTTTTCTTTGCTAAAATGTAGTTCTCTGTGCTCAAAACGTACAATTACGCGCTCAGGATTGTGGCACAAATATAACGCCATACAATGGTACACTAAATAATCTTCTTGCACAGGTACTCTCTGGATCCACATCTGGTTGAAGACTAGCAGCGATGGGGCAACTTGCAACAGGTTTGAACAGACTGGGAGCTTCTAGTCAGAACCCTGCATGTCAGCGTGTATTGGTCGCTATCAGCTGCGACTGAGTGGCAGCTGATCTCGGCAGCACCCTGTGACCACACTGCTCACCTCAAGCTGAGGAGGGGCCTAGAAAAGGTGGCCTAAAAGAAGCCCACTTAACTCACACCTGGAGAGAATACTCCACCTGTCGGGTCATTCCACTATTGCAGTCAAAAAAGAAGAAATACATCCCAAAGCCTAAAACTAATAACATGGAAAATAAGAACTCTCCTGGACTCCTATGGCAGTGCCAAAAGGCCCTGAGCTGAGGCATTACAACATTGACACGCCGAACTTCGGTATCTCGGTATATCACGGTATTGTTTTTTCAAGTAAACACATTTATTCATTGACCCCGAAAAGGACCAACTTGCTCGCAACTGGCCGGCAGGTTAGCATGTTAGCTCGCTAGCCTGTTAGCTTGTTGTGGTTGCTAGTGTTTCCACCAGAGGCTCGACAGATCTAATGTAACTTACGTCGGATTTTCCAAAACCAAAAACCCTCCCAAAAGACTCAGCTCCTCTCTTGGGCACAAGTTGTGTTGGTGCATCTCTGGTCTCTCGTTGTTCCTCGTGTATCGCTCTTTTCCGTGTTTTCATGTAGGAAGTTAACATTAACGTTCACAATGTTTGCATAGAACAAGTGACTCAGACCAAGGTCGGAAGGACAGACAGATGTTGTGGAGGAAAATACGGGACAAATGTGTCCGTGATGAAAAGCAGCAGTGTGGATGCACGGGGCAATAAAGTCTATGATAAATAAACGTAACTCTCTAGGTCGTCTTCAACAAAACACGTCACTCCGCCTGTTGTTCTGGCGGTGAATTGCTCTGCAACACACGCAGAACCACGAATTGAAACGAGTGCGCCGACGCAACGACGCAGACCCAAACGCAGAAGCATGCGCCAGCCTTTAGACTGTGCCCGTCTGGAAGATACCTGCACAAGAAATGAGTTTTGAATATCCCTGGCTGAGAAACTCATAAAGATAGAACTCAGCTTGAGTGGAGAGAACCTATAAGAAGGATCACGAGGACTGGTCTGACAATAACTCAAGACACCATCCCTAACGCCATTCACAAAGCACACCAGGGGCTTCATTTATAAACGGGGTTAGGGTTAGGGTAAAGCGTACGCCGCTCTCTACTCAATAATTGGTATTTATAAAAAAGCAAAACTTGACGGAAAAATGTGCGGTCCTTCACGCAAGCTCGGACCCATGCGTACGCTCAAAAACAGGTGAAATGAGAACAGTCGGCAAATGCAAGAAACACGCAAACGTGTGTAAAACTAGACTGTTGTGTAAAAGAAATGCCAATACTGCCTCTTATAAATAACACAAACACCTGTTTGATCTGCAGCGTAAAACAAACAAATACAAATTAACACATTTTCAAAAAGAAAAGTGAAATATGTTCTGCAATAATATCGGCATGTTATTAAATTCATCCTCAAAACACAGCTGTTGCTTGTCAGAAGGAATCAGACGGACGGTAATAAAACGCCATGATGCCGTCACAATGCGTAATGACGCTGATGGCTGATCTTGCGCTTTTAGGAGACGTGGCACTGGAGGGAGGTTATTGTTTACTCCTGAAAAGGTGTGAAACATCGTGCTGTCATGTGCTGTGCTACATAATGTGGCACAGCTTCCAAACGTGCCTCGACCCCCTGACGCCGATGTTGGCCCAGACCCTGTCCCCGATCCCCAATCACTGCCGCCAGTCTCTCATCAGGAGGGGACAGCTCCGGTGTCCCCTTTCCCACCCGTGGAGACACACTTTGGCGATGGCGCGCTAAACGCTCTTTTGCATCCACTGATGTCAGACCATTTTTTCTTTATTTGGGTCCGAGGTCATGAGGCTGCAGCGTTGCTCTGCAACCTTTAGCCACTCGAGTACCTTTTTGGCATTAGTAATGTCCATACTGTGCCCTCCAAAGAGCATTTTACTTCTCCGTTCCACCTCGCCAAGGATCATTTCCACTTCACACTGAGTGAAGTTACGTTTCTTCGTTTGCGTGCTTGCGCACGGTTTTATAAGTCTGAATATTTCTGTGCGTCCGCACGTCCTACGTTTCATCCGTACGCCACTTCTGGCGCAAATCCTACGCAAGCTTTTATAAATTAGGCCCCAGGAAACCCTAAAAAAATCCCCTCATTGACAATTGCCAGACAGCGATGGCAGAGAACCAGTCGTGTCCAAAGGACCCTGCGGACCACGCAAAATAAATGTGTGACAGAGAAGGCAAAGGAAATCCAGTCTTGCACTGAAATTATATGCATAACTTTTACAATGCAGTCAAATCTACGGCTCAACAAATCGCTGCATTACTCCACTGAAAAAAAACAATCAGAGCAGTGTGGGCTGAGCATTTTAATACCCTGCTTAATCAGGACTGTAAAGAAGGCAACCTCAACCAATCCCCAACCTTCCTGAGGGTTATTGCACGAAACCAGGCTAAGGATTAAGCCGGGATATTCAGGTTATCCTGGATGAATTTAGCTTTGACTTGGTTGTACGAAAGCAGGTTGAATTAAACCCAGCCAAACCATGGCAATTTATTCTTTGCAGATAGCCTGCTCCAGGGCAGGCTAACAGCCGGGCTAAAATTAATCCTGGACTCTCAGGATTTGTTGATCCCAAACAAACGTGTTTAACAGTTATTCCGTTGTCTTCTGAATGTGTTCTGATTTATTTCCATTAACATGCATTACTTGTCACTATTGCTGTCACGGGTTTTATTTTAAACCCTACTATTGCAGTTGTTTAGATCAGTGGTCCCCAACATTTCTTGCCTCACGAACCGTTTTCATGTCAGACAATGTTTTGCGTACAAGAAGGTCTGGCGGATAATAAACATTATTATTCATATTGCTCGTATCATTAATATTCCTGTTACTAATCACTAACATTGTTTCTTCCACATAGTATTTGTGCTTTCTCACGTCACAGGTTTCCATGGATCATGGTCCATTCATGGAAACAGGTGTCAGCACACCTTTTTTTGCTATCATTATTATAATAAATATTAATCACATTACTATTACTGTCATCATAAACCAACAATACCAACTTTGCTTCTTTCCTGAAGTTTTTGTGCTTTCCCTCCCCACAGGTTTTTGTGGATGGTGGTTCTATCTGATGATGGTTGTCCCTGCAGTGTTCCTGCCGTACACCTGGCTTCCTACTCCCAAAATTTGAATTATTTCTGTCATAGGAACTGAATGCATTGTACATCTTTTACATTGTTCTTTCTGTACACATGACATCCATTGTAGTCTGTCCATTCCGGGAGAGGGATCCTCCTCTGACGTTCTCCCTAAGGTTTCTTTTCTTTCTTCCCCATCAAAGTTTTTTTTTGAGGAGAGTTAAAAGAGAGCAGAGGACAAAAGGAGAAGAGATGAAGGAGAACAGAAAGCAGGAAAGCAGTCGTAAATAAAATAAAATGAGGAAGTATTGAAGGAAATGAAGCGAGGGAAGGACATATGTGGAGGAACACAAGCAGCAGCAGTGAGCAATGAGGAGGCGCAGAGTGGGCGGTTTGAGTAGATAGGTCCTTTTAAACCTTCTCCAGAGAGAAAGCGACAGAAGATGAAAGAAGAGAGATGTTCTCCTTGATTGACAGGTGGAGCTCAGAGAGAGAAACCAGCAGGATTATAGAAGAGGATGAAGATCAAAGTCAGATGGAGAGGATTTAGAGCACATGAAAGGAGAATAAGGTCCCTTTAACAAGAGAATGTGATGCTGAATTATGATAGACCTTGCATTCCTCTGTCTGTTCTCAGTCAATTGACAACAAACAGGGGATTTGTCCCGGTGTGTCAAAGAGTCCTCAAGCCAGAGTGTTATGTCCTATCAGTCAGCTCTGACAGCAGTTTGTGTAAAGAATGAAATGTAGAAGACGAGTAATTAGCATGCTAAGCAGCTAGCTCGTAACACCACAGAGAGTTGCAGCTCAGGTCTGGTTTCACACACCAGACTTTGTGAAGGAACATATTTAGACTTTGGAAGAAATTCATGAGCTTTTTGAATTTGTGTCCATTTCTTAGGCCTGACTTTGTTATCAAATCCCCTTCCTCGCTTCTCTTCTCCAATCCATGAACCAAACAAACCTCTCAATGATTGGATTGGCTTGGATCCAATCAAATAAGGTATTCTTATGAGACCGGATTTGAGGTCTGCATATACACAAAGTACACTTACACGCACACAGACAAACACAGTTCAATCGTACAACAAACCTACCCACTTACACCCACCATCTCTCTGTGTCAGTGCATTGTGGGAAATCTACCTTCTACACAGTGTGTGTATATATTACATCATGGCATCAGCTCGGCGCGCTCATCAAAATTTTTGTGAAAAATTAAAACAATCATCGCAGGATTTTAAAGTATTATGGAAGTTCAACTTGTGAACAAATCACTTATATCCAGATATGCAGTTTATTTTTGCTTCTGAATGTTGCAGGTTTCATAGTGGTTCATTCAAGTTTTACACCACAGACAATGCGTGTGATACTAGACTGCTAGATAGTAGACTGCAGCTGAAACAGTATAGGAGGTCCTCAAGACCTCGACTATTCCCACGAAATACAATACAAATATTACGAAACACAAAACAATGTGATGCTAAATGATTATTCTCCACAGAATAGGTGGAAAAGCTCCAAGAATGAAGTTGAAGTAGGAGTGTTGGGACTCTCCTCTTTAGGTAGAAGAGCTCTGAGTATTAAGGTGAAGTACAGGGTGTTGAGACTTGGCCCTTTAAGTGTAAGAGCTCTGAGTATGAAGAAGAAGACAGTATTATTTTACACATACAGGAAATTGGTTCTCTGCATTTAACCCATCAGCACAGTGGGAGCAGTGGGCTGCCGTAAAGGCACCCGGGGAGCAGTTAGGGGTTGGGTGTCTTACTCGGGGACACTTGGACATGGGACATGGAGCAGTCGCCCCGGTGAAGGTGAAGCAGAGAGTATTGTGACTCACCCCGTTGGCCCGGCTCACGGCCTGGTAGTAGATGACGTAGCTCTTGGCCGGTGATAGCGGAGGATTCCAGAAGCCCCCGTAGCTCTTGTTGTCTCCCACTGTGAAGGGCTGTACCACGGCGAGACTGGGGGGGGGCAGTTCAGCAGCCATGTAGTAGGAGGAGTCCAGAAAGGAGGCGTTGCGGAAGCTGATTGGGGCGGAAAAGCAGTCAAAGGGATTGGAGGCGGCGCGGCGGGTCTTGGACTTGCGCTCCTCCTTCACAACGAGCTGGTAGGAGCTGTAGATGATCACACGAAGGGATGTTAGCTAACAGGCACTGAGGCCGAGGAGTCATCATCTTTCTTCTACAGGTGGGGGTCATCATTAAAGGGTTGCTCGGTTTGTTTCCAACATTATTACGTGAATCACATGTTACAGTAGGTCAAAACAGAGAAAACTAGTAACTGTTGGCTGATAGACGCCTTGTTGTGCTGTCTGTGTGTGTGACTGTCCCTCTTCACTTCCATCTTCCTGAGAACTCCCTTCTCATTCATACATTGAGGGAGATGTTTGTGTGAAGACAATCTACAGGTCCCCTTTTCATAAAGGATAAAGGCTGATGATCTCCGAGCTGCTCCCGGGAAGAAGCCCAGGAAGTGTTTGGACCCACAAGTACCTCCGAGTCATATTATTAAATATATCAAATATGGTGCTTTAAACCTTCCTCTCTGTGTTTGTGTGTGGATGTGTGTGTGTGTGTGTGTGTGTGTGTGCTTCAATCATTGTAATCAATCATTACAATAATACTGCTCATCTATCAGCTAGACTTCAGAATAAAATATCTCATATTAAGCAGCTTCTACTTCCATTCGAAACATTTTGATCCACTGATGAGGGCATTTATTTATTCATTATATTTGATAATTACAG
Organism: Gasterosteus aculeatus; assembly: GCF_964276395.1. NCBI lineage: Eukaryota > Metazoa > Chordata > Actinopteri > Perciformes > Gasterosteidae > Gasterosteus > Gasterosteus aculeatus. Next base: position 204,829 of record NC_135705.1, read on the forward strand.
ATGGTGAGACAGAAATTAACAGGAGGCCTCTGACCCTTCACCACATTCTACTAATATGAATGATTTATATAGATTTATAAGCTTTTATTTCCCTAAAGGGATACCTACGTTTCCCACTACAAGAGAGAGATGATGGATCACATGATCAAAGAAAGTTTAATTAAGAACACGTGGAGGAGGGGAAGAGAGAGGAAAGGAAAGAGGAGACAGGAGGATATCAAAGAGGAAGAAAAGGCAGGAGGAAGCGGGGAGGAGGAAGGAGTTTTTTGTGTTTTGTCGCCTAGCAAGTCTCCGTAGATTGTAGCTCAGTCTGGACCCTGGTCCTTCCTCCTGCCGTGGCCCTGCTTACACCTGCTGCTGCCATCATAATATCATCATTATTATTATTTGAAATATTATTCACATTACTATTACTGTCATCATAAACCGACATCACCCTTTGCTAAAGTCTTTGTGCTCTCCCTCCCCACAGACTTCTGTGGATGGTGGTTATATGTGATGATAGATAGATAGATAGATAGATTGATACTTTATTGATCCCTCAAGAGGGAAATTTTGGTATCACAGCAGCTTGTACAGGGAAGAAAATAGAATAAAAAGATACACATTATACACAATATAATAAGATATAAATATTAAATTATTAAATTAAATTAAGTTAAATAAACTAAAACTGAAACAAAAGAATAACCTTCCAAAAGAGACAATAATAATAATAATGGTGATTCTATCTGATGGTGGATCTATCTGATGGCGGTTCTATGTGGTGGTGATTCTATCTGATGGTGGTTCTATGTGATGGTGATTCAATGTGATGGTGATTCTATTTGATGGTGGATCTATCTGATGGTGATTCTATCTGATGGTGATTTTATGTGATGGTGGTTCTATCTGATGGTAGTTCTATGTGATGGTGGATCTATATGATGGTGATTCTATGTGATGGTAGTCCTATCTGATGGTGGTTCTATGTGATGGTGATTCTATCTGATGTGGTTCTATGTGATGGTGGTTCTATCTGATGGTGGTTCTATGTGATGGTGGTTTTATGTGATGGTGGATCTATCTGATGGTGATTCTATGTGATGGTGGTTCTATCTGATGGTGATTCTATGTGATGGTGGTTCTATCTAATAGTGGATCTATCTGATGGTGGATCTATCTGATGGCGATTCTATGTGATGGTGGTTCTATCTGATGGTGATTTTATGTGATGGTGGTTCTATCTGATGTGGTTCTACCTGATGGTGGTTCTATGTGATGGTGGTTCTATGTGATGGTGATTCTATGTGATGGTAGTCCTATCCGATGGTGGTTCTACGTGATGGTGGTTCTATGTGATGGTGATTCTATTTGATGGTGGATCTATCTGATGGTGATTCTATGTGATGGTGGTTCTATCTGATGGTGGATCTATCTGATGGCGATTCTATGTGATGGTGGTTCTATACGATGGTGTTTCTATGTGTTGGTGGTTCTATGTGATGGTGATTCTATTTGATGGTGGATCGATCTGATGGTGATTCTATTTGATGGTGGATCGATCTGATGGTGATTCTATGTGATGGTGATTCTATGTGATGGTGGTTCTATCTGATGGTGGTTCTATGTGATGGTGGTTCTATAGGTCGGTGTTTCTATGTGTTGGTGGTTCTATGTGATGGTGGGTTATTTATTTGAATCATTACTGTTATAGAAACTGAATGTATTATTCCTCTTCTACATTGTTCATTCTGTACACATGACATCATTCTAGTCTGTCCATCAGGAGACGGATCCTCCTCTGACGTTCCCACTGAGGTTTCTTCCCTTTTATCCCCATGGAAGGAGGAGGAGAGAAGAGGAAAGGAAAGACGGAGAGGAGGAGGAAAGAGGAGACGAAACAGGAGGGGAGGAAAGAGGAGGCAAGGAGGAAAGGAGGAATAACAGGATAGAGCCAGGTTAGAAGGCACCTGATTGGTGCACCGCGTGACTGGGCGGGCTTTAGCAGGATGGTGATGGTGGTCTCGGTCTCGTTCAGAGGAGCTTCAGACTCGTACTCTGGCATCATCGGGGCTGAAGTTCAGAAAGACAGAAAATGCAGCTGAAACACAATGTATAAAATGATGGTGCCTGTCATCATGACTATAATTATGAACTCATCGGCACAAACGTAGAGAGATAATAAGAGTTTTCTGTTTGATAACTGTGATGTTTACAGCAATAAATGAATGGATGGATGACTTCATCTCACATCACACCCTCACACTTAATGTGCAGCATCGCCGTGGTAACCCCTCCTCTATTTCATCCTTCTCTGTCTGTGTGCTTCCTCTAATAGAAATCCCTCTGGATCAGATAATGAAGATTGGGGACGGCATGACATTTGGATGTTTTCTACCCTCCATGCAACATTGTGGTAGGTTTGAAAGGAAGACGGAGGAAAGAAGGCTAAGTGAAAGGTCATTTTTAAAATCAGGTCTCACATTTGGGATTTGGGGTTAGAGTCTGGGTCCCATTGCTAGTTCTCAAAGTTTCCACCCCCAAATGTGATTGAAAAGGAGCGTCTCTGCCTCTTCACATGGGGGTTTAGTCATGTGACCTTGATCAATAACTGTAAGCAGAGGACACATGATGTTGTTGCATTGACATTTTGTGAGGACCAAAGAGAGGAAATCTGAAAAGAGAGCCACTCCCTTCTTCTGTTTTTTTCCTAGCGGAAGGGAGTGTCTGTTATCCTCATAATAAGCATGTCTGTTTATGGAATAATGTAGTAGAGGAGGAGAAGCTTGAACCTGCTATCTTGGTGGAGATGCGGGTTGTGATGGGCGGGCCAAAGCCCTTGTTGGTGGAGGCTTTGATGGTGAAGAAGTAGGTGGTCCCAGGGTAGAGGCCTACAAAAAAGTGAAGGGTCTCATTCCTGAGCTTGAACACCCGCCCCCTCTGGGTGGTCAGATCAGCACTGGGATCCAAAGAGCTCAGAGCCTTGAAGGTGATCTGGAGACAGACAGGAAGACCTTGTTTAGATCACTTGGGTTCACCTCCTACTGAACCTAAAGGGCCCATATAAAGTCCCCTTAGTAACCACAGACACATTTTGAGTGATGAATGTTTCCCTTCTACAGGTCTGAGGTTGACACATTATGGAACAGTCATTGTGTTAGTTTTTGAAAGCTAAAAGCTAATTTACTGCTTTTATTTACTAATTTCACCCCATGCACTTTGCTTTCTCAATTGTAATATTTCCTCTCCACTCCAGAACCTTAGTTTTGTGGGCTCCTCAGATGGATGCTGGTTAGAAGTAACGGGGACGTAACAGGGACAAAGCTGCAAAAAAGAGTATTGACTAGGCAAAAGAAGAAAAAAAACACTAATAGCACCTCAAAACTTTCCCTTAACAAAGTGTGCTTGTGTGTATGTGTCTTAATGTATGTGTGTATATGTGTCACGCTCTCTAAGTGCATTCCAGTGGTTCTTCCGGTGAAGTATTCGCTGCACGAAGCAATGGGAGGAGAGAAGCTGATGTTTCTACTGCGGGAGGTAAAGTCACTGGCTGCTTAATGTTTCATGTAATTTGTCCTCTGCGTTTGATTTTTAGATGAAACAGAAAGTCTAGGCAGCAGAAGAGGAAACACACACACAAGTGTCAGTCTCATAATTACATTGTGATCAAACAATAAAGGAGCCCCTTCATGATCATCATTAAGCAGAGGGCTGCATGTCCAACTGACCTAACCTCCCAGATGGCCTCCAGCTCTCTATGTATCGCTTATTAACAAAAAGCAGGGCTGTGAAGAACCATATGAGCACATGGTGAGCAGAAAACGTGCAGAATGGAAACCGTAACACCACCCATCTGAAACTCCAGTTTCAGTGAATCCAGTTATAACGCTTTGAATGCAGTTATAGGTTGTAGTGCAGTTCTAGTGCTGTGAATCCAGTTCAAATCAGGCTCACTCCGAATACTTAGGCCAGCTTCAGGTCCTACAGTTGTCCAGGGTCCAGTAGACCAGCACTGAGGTCTACAGCTCTCATGGGTCCATTACACCAGCATGGGGGCCTACAACTATCAGGGGTCCAGTAGACCAAAATGGAGGCGTACATCCAGCAGAGGACTGACGCTGGTCTTTGGAGGAAGGGGACCTCAACCTGTATCAGCAGACTGGATAAGAAACGGTGCTTTCTCGTGGTTTATGGAAAAGAGAGAAAAACACTGTGGATAAATATTTCTGTGCATCAAATGATCATCCATCTGTGCCCAGGCGCCTGCCCCCCTCCACCAACCCCATTTCTCCTCACTCAAATGAAGGGGACGCTTCCCTTTAGATCTCACCCAGATGTGTCCTTTAATCTTGTAATTAGCTGCAATTATAGTCATAGGAGCAGGAGATGAAGTGATCATATTTGCACACAGAATGAATTCATGTGATCATGCTAAAAGATGAATAATGGTGCCCACCCCCTCCAACTCCCCTCCCCCATTGTCCAGGGCCTAATTGGTCTGGTCCTCATCTTGAGCAGAAGGAGGAACAACAGGAGCCCTTTAGATGTTGCAGATGATGCCTTTAATCTATCAATAGCTATAATTATAGTAATTATCTCTAATAGTGTCGTTTCAAGTGGAGCCTGCGATGTGTTAAACAGAGGCCAGCTCACATGAACCAACCGCACACTAAACAAGACCAGGACAGTCTCAGGAGGGGTCTCAAGCTGTGGCTCCAGGTCTAATGGAGACTAATGGAGACTCCAGAGTCTCCTTCCTACAGATGAGACTGGAGACGGATGCTCGAGAGGAAGTGATGAGATTAAATGGGGGAATAAGTGCTCACGATAGTATATTTATTCTCTCCTTCTGAGGCGTTGTGACACCACAATATCCTCTCACTAACTTTTAATAATAGAAATATTATTAAAGACACCACCATTTCCTCTCCAAACTATCAATTAAATTAGATTACATGTCGTTTAGCTGACGCTTTTATCAACGCTTTTATCAACTAACATTCTTAACCCATGGTTTTAAATTTGCCATCCGCCCGTATGCACACAGGGGGGCTGGAGTCAATCCAAGCAGACTGTGGACGAGAGACGGGGGACACCAATCACCAGCCAACAGCAGGGCTAACACCAAGGTTGTTTTACCAACATTTATTTGATCTTATTTGAATTATTGAATCATATATGATTTAAACAAAGTAAAAGAAATAGTTCATAATAATAATAAATATACATTCTTACAATATTTTATGTTTGTTAACTACAAGCCAATTAGAAATATCCTGCTCGATAATTATGAATTTCCATTGACAACATTGGTGATCAAATTCTAAATTTGATAGCCTCAGATTCATAATTCCAAATCAAATATTTTGGCAACTTCTTCAGTCCAATAGAAGCTAATGAGCTGATATCAGCTTTGATATTAATAATACTAATACTAAAATGTAGGTACATAATGCGCCTAGGGGGGTGTTCCAGGCACAGCCAGCTGGCGAAGACCCAAGACTAAGAGATAAGAGATTATATCTCTACACTGGCCTGGGAACGGCTCGGACCCCCAGTCAGAGCTGGTAGATGTGACCGGGGCCCTGCTGGAGCTCTTGCCCCCTGGGACCCGACCGCGGATAGGCCGTTGATGATGAATGATGCAACAATATGTGTTTATGACATAGTTGGTCATATCATGAAAGCATAATTATGATTTAGGTATCATGCTAACACCGTATCCCACCACCTATCTCCCAGTCAGACACACTGACACACACCCAGACACGCTCACTATCAGTATCTCTCTCTCATGGTCTCCTGATTGAGAGGGAAAGTTTATTTTCTCTTTCTTCTTTCACAAGGATAAAGACATTTTCTCTGCTCGTATAAAAACTGATCTTCTGGATCGTATCAATTCCTGAACAGTATTATAGTATTATATAAATAAGATATGTGATGCTAATAGGACCTCTCGGTTACTACATTACTGAACTAATCAATTGCACTCCGTTCATTACTCATATGACCTGATTGAAAGATACTGTGTATGTGTATTTTTAGCGTGACCTCTTGGACTGACCTCGTACAGAGTGATGACTCCGTTGGTCTCGTTGGGAGCTTTCCACTGCATGAAGATCTTCTCCTCATAGGCGGTATTCTGAAGAGACTCCATGGGCACCGAGGCAGGTACTGCAGAGGGAGGAAATAACAGACGATTTATCTTTAACCCCATGCTTGCCAAATCTTGTGGGTGAGACCCACGTTCTCACTGCTCCCTTATCGCCGACCTGAGCAGCTCAACGTGAAAGAAAGCTTCGTCCACCCCTTTGATCCGGCTTGAGGAACAACGACTGTTCATTCCAAAGAAACCCAGCAACCGCTTTAAGGCTCAGTAAGGCTGTGGCTGGGCACAAGTTTGCGTCAAGGTTTACTGCATTATTTAACAAGGAATTGATTAAATGAAACGGACAGCCGACTTCCAGTGGAGGATTTTACATGGTGCTGTCGCCTCCAATGCTTTTATTTCTGTTCTTAACCACTGTGTTCTGAGCCAGTTCTCCTTATGTGGCCTTTGAGAGACTATTTATCATGTTTTTACTGAGTGCAAGAGACGTGCAGGTTTCTTCTCTCTTTTAACATTTGTTTTTGAGTCTTTTTTGAGCATTTTTATCATGGGAGCTGCCTACAAGAAGGCAGAAAAAGAAAAAAAGCAGCTCCTTAACTATCTTTCGGGGGATTTATTTAAGTAGGAAAATGGTGTAGAAAAAAAGTGTAGAACATAGAGACGCAGGGGGCCAGGGCAGTGTCGCTGGTGAACATCAGGCCAAGAGGCCTGTTTGCATAACCACATTATTTTAAACAACGTTGGTGTTTTAATAAAGTTTTTTGTCAACGATGAATTGGTGTTTGCATCAGTTTTCATCGCATAAATGTGTATTGTGTAAAACCAAACAAAGCAACCGGTGATTTTTAGCGCCGTGGCTCTTTATTTGTAGAAAATTATAAATATGTAAATAAAGTATTTTTGAAATATCTCTCTCTCCATTGTTTCTGTGTCTCTCTCTCCCAGGACCCAGTGGGTTCTGGTTAGATATGATATCAGGAAGGCATCTTCAGTCTCGAAGAAAAAGAAAGAAAAAATGTCTCAGAGGATTAGAGGAAATAAAACAAGCTGTCATGTCCTGATGATGATAATCTCTTATCTCTGACAGATATGGTTCTGTGTGGAAACAACAACAATGACGTCCTCTGGTAATATTTATGAAGCTTTGAGGATCAAACTCGCTTCTTCTTGTTTACTAAACAGTCTGATGTTCGAGACAATGCGACTTGTGTTTGTCATCGTGTTTTCACCTTTCATCTTTCTTCGATCGATTTGGGGATAAAGGCTTCATTAGGTCACATGATCACATGTAAAAACATGGGTGATCTCTGGACTTATATCCAGATATCCAGATGATCATCAGACTCGTAACCAGAACATGATAACTCGCAGCAACACAAACAGCTGTAATAATTAAAGGTAAATAAATTATGTCAAATTATGTTCAAAACTCGTTGTTTCTTTTCTTTTGTGGTAATAAAATGACGCAGCAGTTTTCATTATGAGATCTCAAGGACACAAACAGCTTTATTCTAAAACATTCTTAGGAATGTTTCTGACGATTCTGCTCTGTCATAGCATTCCTTCACAACAACGAGTGGTGTCATGTTATTGAAGACACAGCCACTAAATTCACTGAACTTAGGTTCAAGATAGAAGAGGAAATCATCATGGAACTAATGGAACTATGGAGCAATAATTTTCTTAACATGTTCATCATCTGACATCATTTAGAAAAGAAGAAACAAGAAGAACATTACATTTATAACAAATGATGACTGTGTGTGTGTGCGTGTGTGTGTGCGTGTGTGTGTGTGTGTGTGTGTGTGTGTGTGTGTGTGTATGCGTGTCTGTATTTGTGTGTACGTGTTTGTATTACATTACATTGCAATTTTTGCTGACGCTTTTATCAAAAGCAACTTACTTATAAGTGCATTTCAACCATAAAGATACAAACCCAGAAGAAAAAGAAAAAAGAAAGTCCAACGATTTACAACTTGCTGTAGAAAAGAACCGGTATACGACGATCCGACCGGCGGACGGTACTACGGCCGACGGGGGGGGGGGGGCTGACGGTACAATAGCAAAGTCATCTGGCGGTCCATCCACACTCTCCGCACTGGACAGCCAGCCAGACTCTTGGCCATTGACTCTATTTGGCCCACGGGCCGCAGGTTTGACATATGTGCTGCAGAGCGTCTACAAGCTACAAGCTACAAGATCGTATTGTCGCTGTAATGTTGGGAGTCAGGGAGAGTTGGGATGTCAAGTGTCACAACGAGGTTCCTGGCAGTCAAAGTTGGCGTTAACATGGAGTTGACAAAGTTAACATTCATGTCATGTGTCGGAGAACCTTTTCCCCAGAAAGAGAAGCAGTTCAGTCTTGTAAGGCAGGGGTGTCAAACTCAATTGCACAGGGGGCCAAAATTCAAAACACACGTCAGGCCGAACACAATAAACATTAATTGAACACACTAAAACTAAATGTTTCTTTTAACATAAATATAAATACAAACAGACAGGAATGTTATTCTGGAATAAATAAACTTAAACTTTAAATAACTTAAAATATCTTGCTCTCCATAAAAATATATCCAGTCAAAATTATAGAAGTTAAAAATGTGAACATGCTGCAGTTTCCACGTCGACGGCAAATGGGTTGCGAAACAACCTCGAAATTCTTTTTTTCTTCCTCAAAATCACCAAAGCGCCGTGCGAACTCCGTGCGCTCAGTTTATCAGCAAAGTGCGTATTTGGGAACACCATTGTGCCGACTTGGTTCAGCATTACTGCAACAGGGAAATGGGGCAAGTTGCACTGGTGCATTTGTGTCTCCCATAAAATCAGCTTCACTGCGTCATACATGTCAGTGATCATGCGGTCACGTGGAGCCCTGGAGCTGGAGGTTTAAGGCATTGAGACGTGCGGTTTTGTCAGCCAGAAACGCCACGGACAGCGCTCGGCAAGGCAGCTGAAGCGCTGCATTATGGGATCTGTAGTTTATTTTGTTATCAGCGCTTCATATCGTCAGGCCATTAGTAACAATAATATAAAATGCTCTTGCGGGCCGGATATGGCCCGCGGGCCTTGAGTTTGATACATATGTTGTAAGGGGTTGATTTTCAGATGGTGAGTGGACATCCACTGAGAGATGTCAGTCAGACCGGCAGAGATTCGTGCCGCCACCTGAATGTCTGAGTGAGGGAAGGAGAGAATTAGTTGGGTGTCATCGGCATAGCTGTGGTAGGAGAAGCCATGCGAGCGATTGCCAATAGCCGAGAGAGCCGAGAGAGTTGGTGCGAGAGCGAGAAGAGGAGGGAACCCAGGACGGAACCCTGAGGAACTCCAGTAGTAAGAGGACAAAAACCCAGTCTCACAGCAAAACGTGTAACAGCTACGTTATGGAACGTGGTATTCTTACGCTTTCTCCCCAAAATCGTGACAACACTACGTTTTATTTTGGCCTATTCATTTACATCGCCTTGCAACTACGTCAATAACCGGAAGGTCTTCTACATTCTCTGATAGAAGATTATGAAAATATAACGCATATTTCTCGCTAGAAATGCCATCGAAATGCATACAAATGCTGATGCTTTCTTAAAATATTGTGTCAGTACATTGCCATTTTCTTTTTTTTTAGCTGAGGGGAAAGTTAATAGTCACGTGAGTTGCAACTAAAACGTTGTATTGTCACGGCCGTCAAGGTAGGACGAGAGAAGGGAGAGAGCAGAGCCTGAGACACCAAGTTCCTGAAGGGAGGAGACAAGGATCCTAAGGATCCGGTGGTTGACTGTGTCAAATGCAGCAGAGAGGTCCAGAAGGACGAGGACAGAGGACAGAGAGGAGCTCTAGCAGTGTGGAGTTGCTCTGAGACAGCGAGGAGAGCAGTCTCTGTGGAACGGCCTTGAAGCCTGACTGGTGGGGGTCAAGGAGGTTGTTACGGTGGAGAAGAGAGACCGGTCTGTAGTTGTTTTCTTCAGATCGTGTGTGTGTATCTGCGTGTGTATGTATGTGCATGTGTGTTTGTGCACATGTATGTATGTGAGTGTTTGTGTGTGTGCGTGTGTGTGTTTGTGAGCCACTTAGCCCCGGTGTAAACATTGTCTTCTGTTCTCTAAATACTGAATTACAGCCACAACGTTAAATAAAAAACAATTAAGGAGAAAACAATTAGGGATTTCTCTCCTCCCGGGCGGCTTTTAGGTAGGTGTTCGGAGGAGGAGGAACACATCACAGACTCTGTTTGGATCTTTTACTGCAGTTTATCTGCATGTTGCAGAGAGAAAAATGAATTATTGCAGTGAAGTCTGAAGCAAACACGCTGTGGATGAGCAGAACACCTACACCTCCTTCATCCCCTATACCTTCGAAGGCGAAGGAGGACACCGTCCTCCTTCGCCTTCGATACCTTCACCTCCTACAACTCATTTATCTTCTACTGGTTCATCTGGTACACCTCCTTCGTCTTCTATACCTTCAACTTCTACACCTCCTTCATCTCCTACACGTTTATCTTCTATACCTCTATCTTCTACAACACCTTCGTCTTCTACACCTAATTAATCTTCTACACCTACATCTTCTACATCCCTCAACGTCTTCTATGCTGTTAAATACAGGCCAACGGTTTGGATCATTTGAAAAAACAAAAACAAATGTGAAAGTTTTTGTATTGAACATTAAAAAGACAATATATTTTAAATGAAAATGAATGGAGGAAAAGTTTTTTGGGGTTGAATATAGTTTTGATTTAAGATTTTTTTTTCAACTATATATATTTTTTGATATTCGAGGTATTATATTTTTCGGTTGAAGATTTGATATTTTCAGATTCAAATCTTATATTTTGAAGTTTCAGATCTGGCGTAGGGGCAGGGTGGGGGCATTACGACTGACAGCTGAACGACGCATTGCAGCATCTGTGCTGATATTCAAGGATTCTGACTTCCTAGTTCAATAGCTGGTCAGTTTTTAAAACACAAACAACATCTCTCTGTAACCATATTGATGTTGACAACCGTCTGTAACCCAAATTATCCATAATTTTACCATCACGGACTGCTCTGCGAGCTGGACGAATCACATTCAATGTGCAGCTGCCTGTGAGAACAGTGCCATTGCACGGATGCTGCGCTGCCTGCAAGTGGGGAACTTCAGAGATTCCTAATATGGATTTTTGGAAATACCATGCAGCCCTAATCCATCCTCTTCCTCGTGCTAAATGGTCTGATCAGTGAGCTCAGACTGCTTCTCACTCACCATCCTCCTCCGTCTCCTTCACAATCTCCTCGCTCTCCTTGCTGCCTTCGGGGTTGGCGAGGACCAGACGCAGCCTGACGGTGACAAAGGGCCTGAGGCCCCTCAGAGTGTAGTGAGAGGAGGTCTGGATCAGCTCCTCGGCTGCAAACTCCTGCTGGTTGAAGGCGTAATGGTACTGCACCTGTAGCACAGATGTATATATCTAGTTATTGAAACTTGTTGATGGAACACAAGTTACTGAATGAGCATCTAGAGGAGAAAACAGAGGACCCGAACGTTCATCAGTTGTCACTGATCGCCGTCACCTTATAAAACCTAAAGCTGTGAACCAGAAGAGGACTTCTTTGTGTTCCTCAATATGCAAACCCACCGTCAGGTTGTAGCTGTGGCAGCGAGTCACTGCGTAACCAAATGTCTCCCACTGGATGGTCAGCTGTCGGGCTCGGACATCCACCACGTTGACACTCTGAGGACCGTGGACAGGGTCTGGAGGACAGACAGACAAAGAGGAAGGTTCAGGTATCCCCGCACGGAAGGAAAATGTCTCAAGTGGTCTTTGATCTGAAGACAGTTTGGGTTTAAACTCAACAGGATTTTAGGACATTCAAGTAGCATTAACATGCTTCATGAATTATGTAACTCTGTATCTTCATGTTTTAACAGAACCAGTAATTCAGCTGTTTGATTTTATCCATTTCCATTTATCTGGAGGTCCTTCCCTAATTATCTGACCCATTGTTTTATAATTTGAGGAAATCAAACACAAAGATCTTCTTTAATGTTTCTCTCACATTCTTCAGAATGTCTCCATTGATACTCAGGAAGTCTGTAAACCGGATCAGAGGGTCAGTGGTCTTCTTTAATCTGGGGTCAGTGAGACCAGTGGGACATGAGTCATAATAATCACGTTCAGAGTGAGGAATTAATTATTTAATTCACCAACAAACTCCAAATTAGAGAAAATAACAATTGTTATTGTTGCATTGTGTTTGACCAAGTTCCAACGTAAAGCATTTATGGTATTTTGTTCTCACTTATAGAAGGAAGCATCTTTTGAGTGATCTTAAAGGTTCAGTTGATGAGTTTTAATGTTGTCATATTCTATTACTGATGACTAATTTGCCCCCTGAAGACATTGTAGACTAAACCTGCAGATTAAGAGATTGTTGAGACAAGCTGATTACTACAAATGTGAGACCAGCTTAATGAGACATGATTAGACGACGCCACGGATGATCCGTCTGAGATCTTCAGAAGAACCTCAAAGCATTGAGAGACGTCTCCTGACTCCAGACATCAGAGTTCTAAAACGGAGACAAAGCCAGTGATCTAATCCGCCTGAACGACAAGCACACTGGGAGCGCGGTAACAAAACAAATGACATGACCCTCATGTCAGTAATGCGGGGGGGGGGGGGGGGGTAACCAACATATGATCTTTGGTCACCAGAGAAGACACCAAGCTTACTTCCCCCAGAAAACAGGACTTTACTCGTTTCCACAGAAATCTCATTGTGTAAATCTATCTACAATAATAATACAATATTTTTATACTATTTGAAATTCATATTTACTTGTGTTGTGGGCTGAGTGGATTCTCTTAAAATGACCCTCAACCATTTCAATTGTAGATGTTCACTCACAGATTAAAACATGTGACCGAGTGATGTAATGAACGGATGAAAGAAGCTTCCACAATACCCATAATTCATTGCAAAAACACTAATGAGATTATGCTCAGAAGCCTGGAACATTTAATCCACTAGTCTCTCTCTTAAGTAAGGGGGAGGCTAATCTCTCCCTTAATCTGATCTGAGATAGCAGGAGCTCATTTCTGTTGTTTAATACACCAAGTTATTACTACTGAGAGGGAGGAGGGAAGCTACGAGGGGGAGGAGCACAGCTGGAGGCGGTGGAGGAGTAGGAGGTGGATAGCTAGAAGTGTAGAAGGAGGGGAACTAGAGGAGAGCTACAAGGGAGTGGAGGACAGCTGAGGTGGAGGAGGAAAGGAGCTAAAAGTGGAGAAGTGGGAGGAGGAGGATAACTGAAGGTGGACAAATGTAGGTGAAGGAGGAGGAGAGAGGAGAGCAGGAGGTGAAGGAAGATACCTTTAAAGTGGAGGAGGGAGGCGGGGTTGGGAATCTGAGCGTTGGGAATCAATTAAACCACAGATGTTTTTCTTATTGTCAATGCGACAGCATTTATCACGACTCTTAAAGCATGATGGTGCCTCGTGATTGGTGGGGGGTGGAGGACTGAGGCCTGGCCGTGGATCACAGCAGTGTCCGCTGCACGGATGAACTCCGTGGTGGTCATCCTTGTGGAGGAGGTGCACGAGCTGGTGGCGAGCGGCGTGGTGGTGTGCAGGACCTGGTATAGCTCAGAGAGCTGGTGACACACAGGAAGGTGGTGTCCTAAGGAAACCGGTCCCCTCTGCTGTGACATGTGGTGGACTCATGGTCCTCAACAGAGTCCAGGTTCTCAGCCTGGTGATCAAGGAGAGGATCGATGGCTTTGATGATACAATGTTTAGTACAACTAATGACATGAAGTGGTCGAGGTCTGAGCCCCTCCACCTAGGACCAGAACCAGAGGGATACCAGAGAGGTCTGGAAGGATGAGGGGACGGGGGTCCTGAAAATCCACAGGGGAGGCGAGAGCACTACTAAAGACGGGGGCGTCCGTCTGGCGGAGTAGGAGGGTCCTGAGGGAGGGGGCTGGCCCACGAACTGAGGAGGAGGTGCTGAGTAGGACGACCAAGTCGTTGCTTGGAATAAAAGTGTTGTGTGTTGTTTATATTTGTTAGTTTTTTTGAAAATAAAAATCTCTCTCTCTCTGTCTGTATCTCTCTCCCTCTCTCTCTTTTCTTCAGAAAGGGGAGCTTCCCTCAGGGAGAAACACGGCAGGGACACCGTCCTCCTTCCACGGTGTGTGTTGCGTGTTTGTGTGTGTGTGTTGCGTGTTTGTGTGTGTGAGAGAGAGTGTAGGGACATTTTACCAAAGCTACAGTGGCCAAAGGCTAGAAAAGCAAATAATCCTGAAGATCCTCACAGCACCACAACAACAACACATACACACAACGCACGCACACAACCCTGAGGCTTTACATGTGTGGCTGTTGATATGATCCAGAGGTTGCACATTAATCTGCATCCTTACACCAAAGCGCTACCAGCGTAGCATCTACCTAACACACACACACACACACACACACACACACACACACACGGAAACATACACACCACTTGGCTCGTCCCTGTTGACCAACTACAGTTCAATTACTAGTGAGTGGTGCTCTGTGTGTACGGGTATCTTCGTGTGGGTGGGGGTGGGTGGAGCGGGCCGTTGGGGGGCGCAGGATGAAAACCATTAAACGGAGCAGGTCCTCCTTTAATTGTGGCTTTTTGGTAATTGGCCTGTTGGGGCAGATTGACTTTGTTTCCAGGGTAACAAGCTTGTTCCTCTGTTAAAGCAGCAGACAGGTGGAGCGAGAGAAGGGTGGCTGGGGAGAGGGCTGGAGGGGGAGGGAGGGGGAGAGGGTGGGAGAGGCAGAGAGAAGTGGAGGGGGAGAGAAACGTGGGGGTGGAAAGAGTGATGGGGAGGGTGGGGGAAATGGAGGGAGAGAGGGGTGGAGGAGGTGGGAGGGAGGGAGAGAGGGGTGGAGGAGGTGGGAGGGAGAATTCCTGTCTCACTCACTTCCTGTCGCTCTGTTTCTTCTCCACTTCTCTAACCATCTTCTTCTATCCTGAGTACCCCCCCCCCCCCCCCCCATATGGATCCATGTCATACACACACACACACACACACACACACACACACACACACACACAAATTGCGCAGGTCATTTGGCCAACATTATCAGTGTGCTTCATGCTCCAACAGTGAGAACTGTTGGAGCATGAACACACACCTAGACATGTGTGCGTTTTTGTGTCTGTTTGTGAGTCTGTGTGTGTGTGTCTGTGTGTGTGTGTGTGTGTGTGTGTGTGTGTGTGTGTGAGTGCTTCATTAACTACAAACACATTTCTAACAGCCTCCTTTTCTTCCCATTGTATTTGTTCTTCCCCTCTAAAGATTTGTCTCCTACTTCCCAATGACATTTTGTTATTTTTCTTCCAAGGAGCTTCTTTCCAGTGTGTGTTTGTGTGTGTCCTTGAGTGTGTGTGTGGTGACACTGACATGGATAGCTCTCCAGCAGCTCTCTACTACCTCCTACCTCGGCTTAATGAAGGAGAAATTGGATCCTGATGGCTTTGCAGCAAAGGACAGCCCTGCAGCAAAGTGTGCGTTACACACTATGTGTGTGTGTGTGAGTGTCTCTGTGTGTAAGTGTGTTTCTCAGATATCTGAAACTTATTTGTGGGCAAAATGGGAAACATTTCCTTCTATTAAAGAGCTATTTCTTTTGAGCTCATCTTGCTTCCTCCTCAAACCTGTGCTGTAGCAGCGTATTTCGGTCGTCGTGGCGCAGGGGTTAGAGAAGGTGTGAGAAGGTGTGAGAAGGTGTGCTGTGAAGCACAAGGTTGGTGGTTCGAGTCCAGGCTGCCCCACGTTCCATGTCGAAGTGACACCTAACCCCTAATTGCTCCCCGGGCAAAAATGTGAAAAAGCCTTGGGTTTAAAGTGTAATGTAAGTCGCTTTGGATAAAAGCGTCTGCTAAATGACCTGTAATGTAATGTAATGTATTTCCCAGAATTCATTGTGATTTGTTACCAATCAGAAAGAATGAGAATAAACAAACACAAAAGGCAAAATAGACACATTGTCAGAAAAGCCCAAAGGATCATGGGAACCAACATACCTGCTGAAGACTAAGGCCTGTGCGGTTGGTATTTATAGTTCATGCCCCCCCCCCCCCCCCCCACAGCTCTCAGTTGTTGATTATTGCTGTGAGAGAGAAGTGTGAGTCTACAAGTGTGTGTATGTGAGAGAGCTCAGTGTCACACACACCAACATATCAGGCTACATTTTTGTCTGCAGAGGGAGTTTGTGTTAACATTGGTCTGTCACTGTTTTCTAAGCAGTTTCCATGTGTTACACACCCTCAGAATAGAGCCTGTTACTAGGAAGACTTGTGTATTGGTGGGTGTTGTAGCGATCGGCTAACCCTGACTAATGTTAATCTCCTACACTCACCCCTGGAAACATCATTATTTGCAAAGGGGACAGGCCGACTGCACAGTATATAGGGGGGATGAATGGGACCGTGTATCGCCAGATCTCGGCCAACAACCTCCGTCCCTCAGTAAGAGCATTGAAGATGGGTCAGCTGGGTCTGAACCCACAACACACAGCCGGGGCAGCTAAGGAGAGGCTCCGTGAGAAGCATCTCAAGGTCCTGGAGCGGCTTAGCCCGTCTCTACCACGCTAACAACAATGTTATAGCATTTAGCATGCTAACAAACATTTATTTGGTTGCCAGGCAGTCAAACATTATCACAATTCCTAAAGTAATATCCATAATACTACGTAAAGTATTATCCATATGATACCTACACAGGTGGATATGTCTGGCTCAATAAACCTTCATGAGTCGCTCAACAGACTGGGTCCAAGGTTTTGACCCCCTACTGTCTCTAAAAGACACATTATGAGCCTCTCCCATTTGGACACAGAACCAAGCCGGAGACCAACTTCCAACAGGAATATCCTGACTCAACAGATATATTACTACTTCCCACCGTTCTAAACATTAGTTTGAGTCTACAATCTCCACTTATCTGTTTTAAAACGCTCCAAACACAATTCCAACATGTTCGAAAATTTGTTATGCAAATTAGGCATTGGTTATTTACCGCCTAACAACTAAAACAATGCACCGAATCAGTCAATATGCTCACATCTGTAACATTTCTCTGAAACCTTACGGAAGCCAGAGTAAAATAACCACCAAGCATATGAGTCATAAATGCCCCTTACCTTTGACATTTATAACAAAACTATGAATTGAATCTGTTTTGTTCTTTTGAGCAAGATACATCTAGCTGCTATTGTATGTGGCTCACAGACAATTACAGAGACTTAAGGCCGCCGTGTGTTTCTGCGTCTTTACGTGTCGACGCACTG
Organism: Gasterosteus aculeatus; assembly: GCF_964276395.1. Lineage (NCBI taxonomy): Eukaryota > Metazoa > Chordata > Actinopteri > Perciformes > Gasterosteidae > Gasterosteus > Gasterosteus aculeatus. Next base: position 222,227 of record NC_135705.1, read on the forward strand.
GTTTCACTTCCTGGTTGTAAAGTCCTGCGTGTGTTGCAGAGCGATTCACCTCCAGAACAACAGGTGGAGTCACGTGTTTTGTAGAAGACGACCTGGAGAGTCACGTCTTTTTGTGTGGAAGTCGCTGGTTGCTTTATTTATTTATCAGAGACTTTATTGCCCCGTGCATCCACACTGCTGCTTTCCATCAAGGACACATTTTCCTCCACAACTTTGTTCCCCTCGACCAGCAAACTGTGGATTCTTAGCCAGTCGTCACTCTTAAAGCGTCATTTTACGCTGTACCCATCTTGCTGTTGCTCTTTTCCAAAAGAATGGTTCAATTGTGCGAATTGGCCTCCTCTAAAGTAGTTTATCTTCACTCTATCAAACTAAAACCTTCCATGAATATTGTCCACACCATGGTCCATAATGTAGATGTATTTTTATCTGTTAGTGATTTTTCTTTCAGGCAATTCTCAAAATTTGAAGGTTTTTTTGTGTATTATATTTCTTCGGCACTAACATATATTTTTATAGATCATGAAACTCACAAGGGTTCCCCTTTATCCTGACAGAAAAAGGAACTAGAGAGCAAGTAGTTACAGAGTTTTGAACCAATGAAAGGCTTATTTGGTGCTGGCATTAGCAACTAACGGAATCATAAGCCCCTTCAGCTTAAACTGCAACTGATTAGCTACAGTAGACGGGCTGCGCCCCCAGAAAGACGTAACCACAGCAACGGTTTTACCTCCCACACTGCAGGGAGAAGCCACTGGATATCGGTTCTATATTGAGCTGCACCTAGAACCAGACCTGATCAAGTGAAGTGGCCTTCAGGTACTGTCGCTTTGAGGACCGAGCCCTTCCCAGAACCATACGATCCAGCGAAGAGCCCTTCAGTTACTGTCAATATGGACCTGACGTCCATCACAACTGTCTCTGCATTCAAAAGCTGACTCTCCTAATCCCCCAACTGGTGCCTCAATACCTTCTCATCAATATTAATATACGTTGTCCATGAACGTAAAGCCCTTTGAGTTAACGTGTAATGAAATGTGCTGAATAACCCCCCTCATCAGAAACACTATCCCTAATACTGGAATCAATGAAGACATCCAGTTGGACATCTGGATTCAATAAATCACAAGGTCCGGTGACAAGAACAGGTTTGGATTCTGATGATGCCGTGAGGGAGTTAACTTGACAACAGCGGATTTGAAAAGTTGGTTTTGAAGTTGATTCCAGATTCCATGGTTCCCAGTAAACAATATTCGTGTCATTTGACACGTGTCATCAATCCAACTTGCTTTATTTAACCAAAGGGATTCTGCAAGATGGTAAACAACGACTTCACAACGGACACAATGAGACTAACCAAAACATGTGTCCCCTCTGTGGTTGTGGGAAGGAAGACAGACAGAAAGACAGACGAAAACTTTCTCAACATCGACATGGACAGACACAACAGCGAATCGTGTGTCACGTAATAGAATCTTTATTATGGAAATAGAAGAATGAGTATTGAGAAATCTCTTCTGCGTTTACCACAGTGTGCCTCCGTGGTAATGCAGCGCCCAGCGAGCTGGTGCAGCTCAGGCAGAGAGCAGTGGGAAGGTGTGGAAGGTTCGACAAAGAGCACAGGAGAGTACAGCTGAAGATCATGACAGCATGTTAGTGTGTTGTCATACAAACCAAACCAAAAGTGTTCATTTGTAAAAATTAAAAAATAAATAAATAAATGGACTGACACAAAAAACATACCCATGTGTGCTTTACATCTGCCAAATGTGTAGGCCTTTTTTTTAAATAAAGCACATGTTTAAAGGGACCTGAGCTGTCAGCACAATAAATAATTTATAAAAAATAAAGAAATTCAAATTTTGTTTGAACGTCAGAACTAGATCAGTGGTCCCCAACCACAGGGTCCTTGGTCCATAACTGCCTACTCCTCCCTGTCAGCTGGTTATTTTGTCGCGTCTAGGAAATAAACATAACTAAGAAAGAATGAAGAATAATTAAGAAAGAAAGGAGCAGGGACAACACAATCAGTTTTGGTTGAATCCAAAAATACAAATTGACTTTTTCCTTCTGAAGACTTCAGCTGCCACATTAGAGTCTGAGAGGAGGAGGATGTGGATGTCACCTTAGTGAAGCAAGGGAATGAGAAAGGGGGGGGAGCAAGGCCCAAATATCTGGAAATGGAAACTACCTGATGAAGAACTGAAGGAGAAGAAGCTGGAGGAACGAGAGCTGATGGACTTTGATCTATCTCCTGACATTTGCTCCTGACTAAAGGCCTGAGCCATACGCTGGATATGTGACTCACATTTGTGACTCATGTTTTTTTCTTAAACTGCTTATTAAACAAAATAAACCGTGCTAATTGAAGCACTCTAAATGTTGGCTTCAGATAGACACTCTCTCTTAACCTCCAAACTGCTGGGCTTGGCAAAATGGTGAAGCAGTGGAGTCAGCCAAATCCGTTTATGCCCTACAGGTGAATTAAAAATCGATCTTTATGAAGCAACATATTAGCCAACACTCACATTTGCATCCCTCACATAGAGAGCTAGCTCAGGAGAATGCAGTATATAACCCTCTGGTGAGTTACTGCTCGTTTTTATAGAGTCCTGCATATTGGCCAACATTCACATTAGTATCTGCCTTCTATAACAGAGGTCTGGGAAAGCTAAAGAAATTATACTAAAAGAAGATAGCAGGTCAATTAAAAGTCCATCATTATAAGGTAACATATTAGCCAACACATATTATCATCCTTATCATAGGATTATGAATATGCAAGGAGGTGTGGACGGGTGGAAGGAGAAGAGGAGACAACACGATATTAGGACGCAAGGATGACATTAAAAGGCTGATAGAGACAAGAAGGATCAGAGTGAATACCAGAGAGACAGACAATGTTATTATAGGGGAGAATTATGCAGCAGGAGGAGGATCATCTGAAACCAAAGAAACTCTCACACACAACAGAGGTTGGAGGAGTGAGGGAACAGCCGGTCCTTTACATGTTGTTTATGAAGAAGGGGGGGTATAGATATCATCCAGAAAACAGTGTGATGAATTGCCAAAAAGCCTGGAAAAGTAAAGGAGTCAAGGAAGGATGGAGGGATGAGAGGAAGATAAAGGGAGGAGAGCAGGTGGCGAGGGGGAAGGGATTATGGAATAATTTATTATCAAGGCTCTGTCCTTGCTGCACCTTCAGATAGAGGTTCCTTTTAGCTCTCCTCAATCTGCTCCTTATGAATGTACTAGACCCCCCAAAGCTCCTCGTGGGGAAACAGCCTGAACCCCTGGTAGCTGAACGACAATGGGGCTGGTCGTGGAGGAGGGTGGGGTGGTGGAAACGGTGGAGCTTTTGCAGGCCGATGTGGTGGAGTTGGTGATAGTGAAGGTGTTGGTGAATGTGGTGGAGGGGTGATGGTGGAGGGAGTGTTGTTGGAGCTGGTGGATATGTTGAAGGTGGTGGAAGAAGTGGTGGTGGGTGGAGATGGCGGAACAGGAGGAGCTGTTGGAGGGAGTTGAGGGAGTGGAGCTGGTGGAGGTGGTGCTTTGAGATATCCTCATGGTGGAGAAGCTACAGCAGTCGTACCGTAGCTTTATTCATACTATCCTCAGGATATGACATCCTCACCCCCTCGAAGGTAAGGGGGAGGGGGAGGATTGGGTGAGGAGCCTTGAGGTCTGGTCCTCTCTACGGATCGATGCAAGTTGTGCAACATAGCTCAACCAGAAGCTAACCGTGGTGGATTAGAGAAAAGGGGGAAATGTTGCACTGTTGTTACCATGGTAACCACGTGTTACTGAGGAATAAGGAAAAGGTGAAGATCGACCATCAGGCTGAGCAGAGCTGGAGATGCTAACTTGAATAGAAAGGCCAACAAGAAGGTGTGGATACAAACACGTCAACAGCAACATTGCCTGTAGCCAGGAGGCCTTCAAACATCTGTCATACCTGCCTGCTCCGATCCATCACACACACACACACACACACACACACACACACACCTGTGTACACACACAGCAGCAGTTTTGACAGGAACGCTGCGCAGATCGCCAGAAACACATGTTCCTTTCTACTGCACTTCAACCCTAACCCTAACCCACTGCACTACTGCACCTCACAAAGAACCAAAAAACACAGAAAAACACACATGCCCCCCCCCACACACACACACACACACAGATAGGTGGTCACTATGTGTGTGTTTCTGGCGTGGGAGGATCACTGATGTCCCACTTCACATCAATCATCTATGTCATTGCCCCTTTCAGGCCCTTTCTCTTTTGTCTTCCTCCTCTATTCTTCAACTCTTTATCACCAGCGCACACATTCCGACGAACACACTCTGAAGTAAAAATAAACATTCTAGGGTAAACACCACATAAATACACGCTCCAAGTTAAACACGCACACACACAATATGGTAAACGCAGCCACACACAATCTGAGCTAATCCCAAAGACACAAACTCTCCACCAAACATCTCCCATCTATGGCGGAAAATCACTGTAAACATTTGAGAGGGCAAATCAGGTTCATCCTCGTGCGTAAATGAAACATTCACGAGCAAAAGTCGGTCTCACGTGACGTATTTGCTCGCTCACGGAACGTGAATTTATTTACATCTAATTGGTTACAAACCCCGTTTTTGGATTGGCTGAAGTTATGCATTCACAGCACAATAGAAAGGGGATAGGGAGTCGAAATTATGAGATAAAACGTTGTCAAAAACACGTCTCTCGACACCTCTCGACACCTCTCTGTAACCTGCCGGTCACTACCTGGCGGTCCGCGGCCCAGATCCGGACCCAGAAGTTGTCCCATCCGGACCCGGACTAAAACCTAAAAAAAGACGGTTGTGATTTAAACGTATCAGCGAACTTTTTGACTGCGCAGCTTTGGTCGTCTTTACGGTAGTAGCTTAAAGCACAGACCAATTGCATTCGAGTTCAACCACCCCACGTGATACCACTCGACCAATCGAGTCTTTGCATTCCAGGCAGGATGATTACATCGTCTCAAAACTGCGGAAATTACAAATAAACGGTAGGAAGAAATGAAAGACAGCGCAATTTGAGAAAAAGATGAGTTTGAAAAATGAGGAACAAATGGGCAGCAAAAGTAGAGAATTTAATCCATAATGGACGGACTGGTTTCGGTTCATACTTCCCACTGCAGTACTAAACCAGTGTCTCATATGCTCAGAACCCATCATGAGGCACAATGAGCTCCTCCACGTGAGGTGGAGAACGGCCCTGATGCACTTCCTCACTTTAAAGTCCTAGCAGGATAAACTAGATCTTAATTAATTCATGAATTAATGGGAGAGTGTTATTAAACGGTATTAAAATGTGTTTAGATTTATTATTTATAAAGTCCAAATGTGAAGCAGAAAAGAGGAAATTCAAACTTTTCTTCCCATTATTATTATTATTATTATTTTTTTTTAGTTAAATGCGAGAACATTATTTATATTTGCAGTCACACATATATGTTCAGTTCATTGTTACGTGACAATAAATATTGTCAAAAGAGTTTTAGAATCGTACTGAATTCATTTGATGTGTTAGTCGTGATTACATGCAAATGTTGATACATCTCTATTCCTCTATTTAATCACACTAAGTAGTCACATTGCTTCTTTGTTAGATTTTCCTCTAACTGGACCTCTTCACATTTTAGATGAAGACCCCTGTTCTAGAATCTCTCGGCATGATAGCAATTAAATGTTCACCCACCTGCACATTTGGTCCTGGTGACCAGCGGCGGGCCCGGCGGTCCTGTTCCTCCCTCCCCAGGTCTGGACAGAAGCACCTTGATCTCGTACTCCACATCAGGGTCCAGGTGCCAGAGTTTGTAGGTGGGAGAGTCCACCACGTGGGTCTCCGCCCAGTTACCTGACGTGGTCCGGTACTCCACCTCCTTCAGGATTATCGGCCCATCTCCGATGATGCTGTTGGCATTGGGTTTAATCCAAAGATAAGTGGCGCCAACAGCAAGGAGCTCGGGCGGAGCAATGGGGGTGGGTGGAGCTGTGAAATAGTAGAAGGTGGATCAATCATTTGATTTATGAATCGTGAAGCAGCATCCATCAGCTTGGTTTGACCCCCACCAGAGCAAAAAACCTTCATATAACTGTCCAATCATCACGCCACTTTTTCATAAAAGACACTTCATAGGAGGCTCACGGTTGGTTAACGTTCCACCTGCTTTTCAGGAAATGTCCATAAACTTGACAATACAGGGTTGGGCGTCCAAAGTTACACGCAATTTTGTTATTTATTTGAACTGTTCATGTGTAGAGGAATCAGGTGTCACAGTCTGTATTTATGTTACTCATCAGCTGATAAGAGGATGTCTTGATTGAATCAGTTGCTTTCAGAACCACAAACGGAATATTCACTTAATTAATCAATATCAGAGTGTAAATATTGAAACAGAAAAAGTTGAACCAAGATATGAACTAAAAGCAGAACACCACAACGTGTTATGAGAAGGTGAATACAGACTTCTGATCAGATGATAAGAACCTTGTACACCTCAACACGTCTAAAGGTCACAACCACGATCAGCTCAACACGTCGGATGATTGGAAGCACAGCTCACTGCGTCTAAAGCTCCGAACCACGGACCGCCGTTGTGGAGCTCACCGGTCCTTTCATTCTCACCGTGTATCCTCCCTCTGCTACTCCCTGCATATAGTTCTGTTTTCTAATCACCTTAGTGACGTGTAGTCAGGCGATATGTTGATTCCTTTGAGTTATATTCATATTATATTTCACTTAGGTCAGTTCCAGGCTGCGCTCAGAAGATATTAGCAGTTGCTGTAGTTGAGAAGTGAAGAAGATATGAATGGTTTCATTAAATCCCCTTCTTAGTGAGGGCATTAATCTCAGATCTTAGCAGAGCGGTCTTTACAATCTAATATGAACAAAAAGTAATAAACAGCTAAATATAACCAAGAACCAATCAAGATCACTTGCCTTCGATTGGCTTATGAATTCTGAAAGAATCGGCCCAGCTCATCAGGCGTATTAATAACCACCCCATGCCGTCTGTTTCTAGAGGTGCTTATGAACATTTTATCCACTTTTATTGCAAATTGTTGTTGTGTTTTGTAATAAAAAGAAACTCAGGTCCCAGAGTTCATCGCTCAGTATTTCTGCTTTAATGAAACAAGTATTTAATGTGTTGTTGTGTAGTTAAGCACCATAATTATGGAAATGAAGGTGCTATTTCCAACTAGAAAAGTTTCTCAATCATCTTGCTGCTAACAACCTACAGAGGTCTACAGAGGTCACTCATAATAAGTCTCCTGGCTCTGTTCACCTGGACATAAACTATAAACACGATGTTATTATCAGTCATTATGACAAATTGAAACTCCAGAAGAACGATTTTTAATGTTTGTGTAATCTGTTCATCACTATTGACTTCGTAAACTTTCCTTCCGTCCTCTATTCTCTTTCAACGACTTCTCTTTGAGGTGTTATGAACCAGCAGGTTCTACGTCTCCTACATAAAGCTTCTTCTTGTCACTGACCCCCCCAGTCGTCACTGATGTTCCTCTTCTCTGATTCTCCGTGAAGTGTTCACACAGACACACACATGCATCCCCCACAGAGAGCCCCAAGTACCTGGTCCAGGAGGCAGGTGGGAGGCGTACGCCTCAAACATCTCAAACAGCAAATGAAATCTCACCACTATTCTTTGATTGAATTGTCTCCCCTTGAATAGATTGATCTTCTGTCACAGTCAATCAGCTTCTCTTTAGTGACATGGGTCATATTTGTCTCATGGAGCTTCCACAGATCCACCTCTGGGTGGTCACCTCTCTGTTTACTTTCTCCACAAGTTCAGAGAAATAATTATATTTTCCACATCACTAACATTCATATGTTTCTATAGACACATGAACATGTTATGAAGCTTAATATGTGGAAGCATATTAAATGCTCCCTTATCAGAGAGAAGGCACGCAGAAGATGCTGGGAAGGACTAACACACTATACACACACACTAGCATTCCTCTGGTCACGCTTGGGTGAACTAGACACTAATTTACCCGGTTTCACTTAGCAGCACACAGATACACACATCTATTCATTTAGACACACAATCACCTCACACATGAACACACAAATGAAAAGGCACGCACACACAGACAAATTAAGCTGCGCACAGATGATCCCACCACACATGAATGAATAGAATGAAACACATCCATTAAAATCGAGGACAATCACACACATTTAGAAACACCTGAGGGAGGTGCAGTAGGCCCCCTCCTCTCCTCCCATCCAACACACCACATGGCTGACATCTGAGCTCCACATGCACTCACAGACAGGAGAATGAAACAGCAGAACCCCAGAGCACACCTGAGAATGGACCTATCCATGGACCACCAGATGTGAGAAGGTCTCTAGGAGACCACCTATCCATGGACCACCAGATGTGAGAAGGTCTCTAGGAGACCACCTATGCAGGGACCGTCTCAACATCTGGAGGGTTGGTAGGGCTGTGACGATAAAACCATTTAATGCGATATGAAATATTATCGGAATGTGAAAAGCAAAGCGCCGCGGCAGCCGGGGAGGTTTAACCCGGGGGCTTCAACCGCGGGGCGGATCACGGGGCATTCACTTTCCTATATTGTGCGATAAGTCATTATATTGCATATGGCCACAGGCCTCCGGGTCGGCACATAGAGGAAGAATAGGGAGAAGGCTGACGGATATAAAATGGGGGAATGAGATCTCAGATGACTTTAGGAGAGTCTACTCGTCTAAAACACATTTCTACATGGTCTATTTTTACAGGGTAGCACTTAAGTAGCACTTACACTTCACTTCAGTATCACTTTAGCAACACTGCCCCCACACCCCACCCCCCCCCCCCCCCAAAAAGTGCATGCATAGGACTAACCTTTGACGATGAGGTCGGCGTAGTTGGAGACCCCCGACCCCCCGTCGGACCGGATCACGCAGCGATACCGGGAGGTGCTCCTCTGCGAAGTGTCGCCCACCCTGACGGTGGCGGTGAAGCGTCTGTGGTTGACCACGCGGGTCACCATGAAGGCCGTGTCCCTGCCGTTCCACTGCTGCATGATGGGAAATAAGAGAAGCTGAGCGGGGACCCAATGAAACACAGAGTACCATGTGATCACAGAAGACAATTGGAGGAAGATGACATCATTGTGACTTTAAGAAGGACATTTGCTGTCATGTTTCCTGCAGCTTGATTTCATAAACACGTGTGAAGATTTGATGAAATACGTTTTCTGATCCCGTCATAATACCCATCAATACCCATCAGTTCACTTTTTCAGACAAACTACATCTGTTCAGATTTCAAAACCACGTCACAGTCGAGAGCTCAGTGACACCACCCTCCCCACCTCCAACTTCTCCTTATTCCTGTGGTATTTACACACACACACTGAATTGGACTTCTAAGCAGTCCGGGGGACGTTTGTGACTGCGAGCTTTGGTTTTAATGAGTCATCACTTAAAGTCGACATTTTGACTGTAATAAAAGTGATCGTTTCTTGATCTTAAAGTCATACGCTGATGAGAAGAACTGACCTGCAGCCACAGCTTATCGTGTTGAGACCACTTCCCTCCGGCGGTGCACTGGAACGTTGCGTTCTGCCCCACGTTGACCTCCACGTTCTGCAGGCGCAGGAAGTGAGGAGCTTTACCTGCAGAGCGTGCACACACACACCGCATGAACAATCAGATACAACAATGAAACCGTTATATTACAACATGTTTATCTCATCGCTCCTTATATGATCTCATCCTCATGTGATCTCATCTCTTCTCGTGATCTCATCCAGGTGTAGTCCATATTTTTGTAGTGAGTATACTGTCATTTCCCCTCCCTGCGTCATACTCGATTTTTATCGACTGAACGTTCTGTCACAACAATGTTGTTACGTATCATCGCGCTTGTTAGTGGAATATACGGAAATCCTTGACTTTTCCTAGTGGGTACACGGCGTGTACCTGCGTATCACGTAGACCTCAGCAGTGCTCCTCTGTGCGAGCTGAGCAGAGATCAGTAGAGAGGCTAATTGAGATCACACCACAAGAAGCTTGACACAAATGTGTTGAAAACCGAAATGTGTCAACGTGCTGGAAAGACGCCGGAGAGAAAGAGGAACACTTGATCTTCTAATAAGAACCGACGGAGAGCTACAGAGATGTAAGTAGGACACGCACACACACACACACACACACACACACACACACTGCAGTACACACAAGAGTGATGAAGACCCTTCTACAGTTTGGACCTTTATCCTGCACTCCGTCTGTAGGCCTCACAATCTGTCCTTAACACAGCCTGTGAGTGTGAGTGTGAGTGTGTGTGTGTGTGTGTGTGTGTGTGTGTGTGTGTGTGTGTGTGTGTGTGTGTGTGTGTGTGTGTGTGTGTGTGTGTGTGTGTGACATTACGACACTCAGTCACTTACGGCACGGATGAGCCAGAACTTGAATGTCGTCAACAGCGATGAAACCCCAATGTCCTTGAACTGAGACAGCTTCAAATATTACCTGAGGGAGGGAGGGACAGACAGGGGGAGTTAGTGGGAGTGAGGGTGGAAGGGGGGAAGGGAATAAAGGGAGAGAAGAAGTGAAAGAAGGAGAGGTGGAGGACAGAAGAAAAAGTCTCTCTACTTTCTAAAAGAAGTGAAACTAAAATAGATTTGCTAAACTAAAGCCAAGTCTTCTCTTCCTCCGTCTCTCCCTCTGTTTGTGTTTGCCTCCATGTCTCTCTGTGTGTTACCTGGTACGAGTTGGGCCAGAAGGTGGAGATGGCGAGCTCGGCCTTCACCCAGCCCTCAGTTATGGTATTTGAGGCGTTCCACACCGGGTTTCCTTGAGTGCCTCCGTTCACCTGCAGCCAAACAGTAAATTAAACCGGACTCTATTAAACAAAGTGGGCGGGACTTACAACATCTGAACCACCAATCCAAGTCGAAGGTCTTTACAAATTTAAATAAACTACAATATCAGATGATTAAGATAGTTTTATATCTGTTTCACATTATTGGTCACAAGGAAGAAGACCACAATATTGTCACCCACCTGGAACATATGAAGGCAAAGCAAGGCAAGTTTATTTGTATAGCGCTTTTCATACACAAGGCAGACTCACACACGTGCACACACACACACACCTTGATGTACACGTTGAGCGTGCACACACACACACACACACCTTGATGTACACGTTGAGCGTGCACACACACACACACCTTGATGTACACGTTGAGCGTGCACACACACACACACACACACACACCCTGATGTACATGTTAAGCGTGCACACACACACACCTTGATGTACACGTTGAGCGTGCACACACACACACACACCCTGATGTACATGTTAAGCGTGCACACACACACACACACACACACCCTGATGTACATGTTAAGCGTGCACACACACACACTTTGATGTACACGTTGAGCGTGCACACACACACACACACACACCTTGATGTACACGTTGAGCGTGCACACACACACACCTTGATGTACACGTTGAGCGTGCACACACACACACACACACACCTTGATGTACACGTTGAGCGTGCACACACACACACACCTTGATGTACACGTTGAGCGTGCACACACACACACACACACCTTGATGTACACGTTGAGCGTGCACACACACACACCTTGATGTACACGTTGAGCGTGCACACACACACACACACACCTTGATGTACACGTTGAGCGTGCACACACACACACACACACACCTTGATGTACACGTTGAGCGTGCACACACACACACACACACCTTGATGTACACGTTGAGCGTGCCTGGGCTGCCTCCGTCCCTGCTCGACAGCGAGTACAGGAAGTCGATGCAGTGGGTGTCGTTCTCCTTCAGTGTAGGCATGTAAAGGTGAGCTTTCTGGCCAGAGGCTTGGCCCGACCCGTTTACCATCATGAAGGAGCCTGCAGGCACAAAGAGGGGGTTAGGGTGTTAGATCAGACCCAGACCCCTGACCAGAACCAAAACCAGGACAATTATCAGGACCAGAACAAGAGCAGGAACAGAACTAGAACCCAAACAAGAATAGAAAGGCCTAGAACCAGGACCAGAACCGGGATGAGCACAAGGACCAGGACAAGAAGCAGGAGGTCCTCCAGCCAGCAATCATTAAGGTCAGTCCCACGACGTGGAGACGACTGTCAGACGTGACATTTGAATGCGATGAGATTATGATGTCATTGTCCTCACTGCAGAAGACATGACTCTGTAGTACTTTGTAAACAGGCGTATTTAGTAAATACATACAACATACATATGTATACGTATACATACATACAAAGTACTATTAAGGCACAAAAACCATGTTTTATGAAGAACACCGGCTGTGAGTCAGTCATTTTTTTTCTTGCATAGGATACTAGATAATTTAACTGCATCCTTTATAGAATATGTCCACGCTACAGAAGCTGAATGTCTCCGCACATCGTCGTGCTTCAGCTTGATGCTGCTTCCTCCTGCTCCATGAAACACAACTAAATGTAAACTTAGTTTACAGTTCAGTTTCTGTGTGTATTTATTCTGTAACGTCACTGACTTAGAAAGTGATATTTCATGGGGGGGGGGGGACGTTATCACTAAGAGCAGTTTGTTCGAGCGTCTCATGTGTATTTAAAAACACAACATCGGTTACCGTCGCGTAACTTAAGCAATGTGCTAAACTAAGATGTGATGTTATATATTATATAGGGGTGTAACGATTCATTCCCTGAATCGATTAATCGATTGATATTCCTGCGAATCGAATCGTTGTTAAAATGAATCGTTACACCCCTAATATATCTTATAACATTTCTATCGGTAGATGTACGATTGCATGACGCATAGATTAACGTGTTTATGGTGACAGCCCTAATCGATATGTATTACTTCATTGTGACCATAACATGACTTGGTTGATCGGAGCTGAAAAAGGAGCATCATGCCAACCCTCCGTTACTCAGATTACTCTCAGATGATCCTGGTTTTAATGGTTTGTAATGATTTCTATATATAAATATGTATCATATAGAGTCATCATGTCAGACCTCCATCACTTTACAGATGTTTGTTGTTTGAATGATTTTGAGTGATCTACATAGAATAATCTACATTTCATTAATACATAAAGTAAACAGATCGTTTCATTTAAAATTCTCTTTTGGATTTGAGTTGAGTTGAATAAAGTCGACACGCAGACGATAAGTGTGATGTTTGTTACCCGGAGACTCTTCTCAACATGACAACTCTCTCTGGGGCGATCAGACGTGTTACAACGGTCGTACATACAGAAACACACTCACACATTAACACCAATGACACACAGATGTGTTCCAGAACACACACACACATTTCCATACAGTGAAATGTGGCTCACACATTGAATCTCACACGCGATAACAAGCTCTCATTTCACACGTTGTCTCCCAGCTGTGAGGTCAGAGAGCAGACATCTGTTGACGCGAGAAAACCTGATGAATCTGAATCCATGTCAACACACTCACACACACACACACACACACACACACCTCTGAATAAGTGGGTCAGCTCAGTGCAGAAGCGATCCGGCACACACTGCCACATGAGACCAGCTGTTTTCACAAATACTGATGAGAATTTGCTTTGCATCTTCTAAAGGCGTCTTCATGAAGAAAATATAGAAGCCTCTGAGCCGCTGAAGTGCCTTTGAGCACAGTATTCAACAGCCGGCTGCTGAAGTGGTCCTGAAATAATCTAGTTCCATTACAAAGAGGATAGAAACTGTAACAGAGACCTAGAGGACGGAGAGGACGGACTATCGATACTGTAACAGAGATATAGAGGACATAGAGGACAGAGTTTGAGACTGAGACAATAGTAATACACACTGGCCGCTCCTTAACACACACACATACACACAATTCAATACATGTTGTATAGCCCAAAAATCACAAATGACTAAATATCCTCAAAGGGCTCTACAATGTGGACTGAGCGGTATCACATTTCCTCACCGTCATACGTGTGCAGCTGTAATCACTGATGTTTGGCTTCAGCAGGCAGCAGTTATTATTTTTACACCTCAGCGCAGAGCGTGTAGCGCTCACAGTATTACGTGTGTAGAGTTATCACACTTTACAACATGAATTAAATCTCTTTAACAGAGTAAACACCAGGGCACAGCAGTTTGTGACACATAAACGGTTTGTAACTCTGCTAACTGTACATTTACAAAGTGACGTGCATGCTGGGTGCAGCTCGCCCGTATCCCAAGAACAAGAACCTCCGTCGCTGCAGGAGGAACAGCGCCCGACCAGCTGTGTCTGTGAGGTTCGGTATTGCCTCTGGTGGCAACACTAGCAGCCACAACAGCTAACAGGCTAGCACGCTAACAAGCTAACTCGCCGACCAGTTGCAATCAAGTTGGCCAGCGAGCGGTGATCAACCGATGTGTTTACTTGAAACAAAATACCGGGATACAGTCAGAGTTTTACAAAGTAGCATATGAACAAATCTGTAAACATGATTTACAGAAACCTCAAGGAGGGAAACAATAAATAACATACAAAAACCTTTTCTCTCATTGTCTCACACTTTACCAATGAAGGAGGAAGGAGGAGATAGGAAGGAGGAGATAGGAAGGAGGAGGTGGGACGAATAGAAATCGATCATATTGACGATATGAATATTAATGTCTCTAAATCATGTTGAAGAGAGTGAAGCAGAGACCTTTGGAAGGAAGAAGGGGAAAGAAGTGAGGAATTAGGGAATGAGAAGGAGACAGGGAAGGAGGGAGATGATACACCTGTGACTCATCTACACCTTCATCATCATCATCATCATCATCACACAGCAGAGGGAATAACTGAAGTCAGACTCACAAACACCACATTGGTCCTCGGCCCATTTTACACATTTACACCAAGGTGTCTGACACACACACTCACTCCTCTGCAGCTACACACATTCAGACCTTCTCATCGGTCAACAGTTCATATCGTGTGTGTCTTTTACTCTAAAATAAATAATATGAATAAAATAAAAGTTTTGTTATTGCAGTAATCAATACAAACAAGTGGTATATCAGTGTGTGTCTTTGTGCGCACGTTGCAGATCCTTCTCTCTGTCACCTGTAAACACCATTAGATTGAAATTCAGTCTCCTGCGAATGGAGAGCAGGTGTGTGTGTCACCAGCATATTTTTTAAATGGTTGTCATATTAAAACAGTGTCTGCGGGACAGTGGACGCGTGGTGTTCATGCTCCGCGCGCATCTCCGCCACTCATTGAGTGACGTAATAATCGCGCGACACAACAAACCGCTAATGAAATTCGTTGCTTTTAATTATCGAATTTTATCAATTTCATCGATTCATTGTTGCTGCCCTAGATAAAAGTAATGTAATGTAATTACCTGGATGATGAAGGAATTCATACCATTAAATGGCCCTCACGATCACCTGACCTAAACACAGTAGAACACCTCTGGGACATTATTTTTGGGTCCATCAGACGGTGCCAGGTTCCTCCTCACACAGGAGCTCACTGATTTGACAGATGGGAGGAGATCCCACAAGACACCATCTGTTGTTTCAGTAGGAGCATGCATACAAGATACTTTGATATATATATAAATATATATACACTATGTATATCTGCACTATAGGGCTGTCAATTCTATATTCGAATAGTTGTTCTTCGAATGTGAAAATGAATATTCAAATGTAAAAAAAAACAAAATGTTAAAAACTGCGGCGCGACTGTCTGCTCAGCGGGGGGCGCGCCTGACTACTGACTGTGTATCGCATGAATAAAACAGACTAGATCGGCTACAACAGCTTCATGCACCGGTTTGATTATCTGCCGTTTAATGCAATGAAAGGTTCCGTGTTCACAGCTCAGCTCGCTCACAGCGGAAAACCTTCAGCTCCAATCACTGAATCTTTGGGACAAGAATCGCGACATTAAACTGCTTACTCAAAACTCTTGATCGTTGATCAGCACTCTGCATGTGTTTATCGTTCATTTAGAGAGAGAGAGAGAGAGAGAGAGAGAGAGAGTCGTGGTCATTAGTTCATTTACTTATTTTTGTGCAGGTAATGTGTTGTTAAACTTAAATCAATTACCTATACAAGTAGTAATTAAATTTATCCTGTTATTGACGTGTCTAATGCGCAAGCAGATATTTGAAAATATTCGAATATATATCTTATATGTCCTTTTTGAGCAATCTTGACAGCCCTACTGCAGTATGATAGAAGGTGTTCTAACATCATACATCAAAGCCACCTACACACCTATCAGCATTCACACTGTAGAGCTGCTTCATTGGGTTGTGGTCTGTTAAATAAGAAGGGGATGAATGAGGTGTCTCACACACACACTCACACTGAAGCAGCTGTAATCCTTTCCTAATAAGGAGGTAAAGATGGGGCGATTGGCATTATTGATCAGGCCTTTAGGGAAAAAGCTCTGTTTCTCCATGGACAGGTAATCAATAGTGAGCCTGTGAGTCTCTCACACACACACACACATATATATAGATGTGACCCTTGGGAAACCTAAATCCCTCGCTGTGGGGGTCACAGGGTTTTAACCCATAGCAGATTGAAGCCTGCGCTGACACAGGAGACGAGGGGGGTCTCCTGTTAGGCCACAGTGTGTGTGTGTGTGTGTGTCATTGGGTGTCCAATGGCTCTCCACGTCTCCATGTAGAAAATAACCTGTCCCTGGTTGGCTTTTAAAGAACATTACAGGTCATTTAGCTGACATACATTGCATTTTTAACCCATGATTTTACATTTTGCCCGGGGAGCAGCCGGGGTTCAAACCCCCCCCCCACACACCCAGAAACGTAGTACTGGACCGCAGGGATCGATTCAGTCTGTGATGCGAGGCTTTTATATGCTGGCTTGGTCTTAAAAATTGGTGTTTATTGCACTACGACAGATAGTTGGAATGTCTCCTGCATATTTTGTCATTGGATGGTATGTATCGTGTACTGCATAGGAGACTAAGTATCTGGGAGTGAAGAGTATCACATCTTTTTCTAAGCATTTGTATTACATTTTTCATCTCCTTTTCTGGGGTCCGTTTCAAGTAGGAGGTTTAACAAACGTTGAGTCAAACCCTAAACTTTGAGTTTCTGGTTTCAGAACATCAACTCGGAGTAGGTTGACTCAGAGTTGAGCGCGTGCACCTCCACAGTATGAAGGCAGCATGAATGGAGCCATGATACTACGAGTTACCATGACAACCACCACAAACAGTATATTCACCCCTATTGAGCTGCAAATATTAATGCAAACGTGCGGCGAGTATGAACCCGTAATTAGAAAGAAAAGCAACACGCTACTGCAGAAAAAGACAGTTCATATTCAGTTCATATTTAATGTACACACTAATCCTAATCTATGCGTTTTACTAATTCCCAGTTTTTACACTCTGTTAGAATGCAGTACAGGCTTGAAATACACACACATGTTTATATTTAATCACAAGAATAACATCGGAAATTGTACACCAGTAAAAACTGGTACAATGGTATTGAACCTATAATGTGTTTTATTCAGGTGCATCCTGTGGAACTCCTCTTTAATGGCTTCACTGGTTTGTGTCCAGGGAACAAAAACGCTTAAAGGACGTTTCAGAGCGCCGCACACATTTCTCACGGCCCTCCATACAGCAGCTTTACTAATATTCTAATGTTGTAGGAAACTGCTGTTTGCAAGAAAAAGTAATACACTACACAAAGAATGTGCTCGTATGGGAGACGTTAGTTACATGAGGACGGGTGAGGTCATGTACATGTTTGATGGACTGTGAAGAAAGACGATACCGTTCAAACAAGTAGATATCTGGAAATATATCAATATTCTCTCCCGACGTGTTTAACACCCTGCGAAGTAAAACCGCGTCTTCATCAACAGGATCGTCCAGAAAAGGACGCGTCATGTTCGAGAAAACACTTTAGTCTTTAACGTAACATCTTATTTTGTTCATGTGTGTAAACTGCGCTAACCTGCTCCCGACCAGGTGATGTTCAGCGGCTCAGTTACCATGGCGACTGACCCTGAGCTTTAGTCACCTCCCTTAACAAGCCAGTTTCCCTCATCCCAGGGTTAAACCCGCTTCTTGAAACGGACCCCTGATGGCGTTTACATCGGATGCCGTTTACATCGGATGGTGGTTGTCCCGCCTTTAACCTGACTTACTACTATAGGCTGATTTGGATTTGGGACAGAGGATGTTGCATGTGTACAGACTGTAAAGCCCTCTGAGGCTAATTTGTAACAAAATATTTCTAATATCAAAATAATTCTCTCTCTTTGTGTACGTGTGTAATTATGGCTCAGTTCCATTTAATATTCTCAAACCTTCACTGCTTCCTTCACGCCCACAAATCACAAATACAATCAAGTCGTCCTCGTTGAGGACCCTCCAATCACTGCCGGGCCTAAAACAGCAGCGCGATGTTCAACCTCTGCCCATCAGCAGCCTCTCGACAAACACACACACAAACACACACACTGGATTAATGCCACACTCTATAACACACACGCTATAATTCAGAAGTCTATTACTGGGGGCAGTTTTGAAGTAGCCGTGATGGTGTTTGTGTTAAATATGTGTCACAAACCAAAGTCTGATTGGCACTGATTTGTTTTCAGCCTCCCAAACGGGTCCACATACACACACTCAAACAAATACGGTCACATAAAAAACACAAAAAATCAAGAGAACGTCAAATGTCAAAATACAACTTGAGACATTTATTTATTTTAAATATTTTTTCTGTCAATCTGTCAAATATAAACAGATGACAACAGAAGCTGAGACAAATTTACATTTTACACACATACAACTTCTTCTCTGATCATGTGATTTATTGATCAGAATGGGATATCTTCTCTTCTGTAAGGGAACAATAGCTGTTCATATTGCATTCATGAAGTCGTCATTAAAGAGCTTTTAATCCCCGTCTGTCGCTTGAAATGCTCTGTTTTCATATTCATATTTTCCATCAAACAGTGTTAATTTCGGCGACGAAAACTATGACGAAAATTTTCTGTTAACGAACCTTTTTTCCATGACTAAGACGAGACTAAGACGTGACGAAAACGATCTTAAAAAATAAAAACTATGACTAAATCTATTCTAACTTTGCTGTCTCGGGTTAGCTGCCTGTTAGCGGGATGAAGCCGCGCTGCTTCACAGAAACATGAAGACGCGTTTAAAGACCGTCGGACCTTTCTGCTCTGTTCTCTGGCGACGGCAGGCAGCGTTTCCTCGCTGGATGAGACGCTCCGTCACAAACGCGTCTAACGTAATAAACTCATTGCAGGTTCTGAAGCCTCACGCATTTCAACTATAGTTCACCCGCCACGTTGTGAGAAGACGGCGTTAAACCGTCTCGGCCACCTGTCACCACACATGACAGGTGGATCCTTTTGATAGAAGTGCGCAGTGCAGGTGGAGGAAAAGGTCATGAAACCAACAAAGACACAAAGAGACAAAGAGAAAGAAAAGACTTGAATGAAAAGTGGGGGTCCAGTTTAGAACGGCTGCTTTATGATGCAGCCAAGAAAATAATGTATTGCAGTGATTGTAGGACGTTAAGGTCTCTCTTGTTGGGACAGTGGAAACAATAAAGGACCATGACGTGTCAAAAGCATTGCAAGTAAACAGACAAAGACAACAAAGTGTTGCATTTAGATCCCTGGTCCTCATGAAGTTGTTACACCTTTGACAATTTGTTAAATTGTCTTGCAAATAAATGCTTTGCTATTTGTTCAAATCCAAATCCTTTCATGTAATGATGTTTCACACGTCATTTATATCAGCTCACACAACCGTTTGTTCTTGGCCCGACTCCTCGTCACATTTTACAACCCATTGTGGCCGCGAGTCAAAAAGTTTGCCGACCTGCTATAGACCTGTCCTATGAGGGACATCTATAGACCTGTCCTATGAGGGACATCTATAGGCCTGTCCTAGGAGGGACATCTATAGGCCTGTCCTAGGAGGGACATCTATAGGCCTGTCCTAGGAGGGACATCTGATGGACTACCAAGTACTGCAAGCTAGACTATTATGCAGTTATAGACACAACAGAGGGGGTCCCTGGGCCTGAGAAGGGAAGAAAAGGAGTTTAATATGGATATTAAATGTGACTAAAACTAATTACATTTTAGTCTAGTTTTCGTCGACTAAAACTAAGAAGGATTAAAATGACTAAATGTGACTAAAACTAATATGCATTTTTCGTCTAAAGACTAAGACTAAATCAAAAGTAGCTGCCAAAATGAACACTGCCATCAATGATCGTTGTTAATTAGATTAACGTCATTGTTAATTGATCCTGTGGATCTGATGAAAGATGCTGTCACCGATCCGTCATCCTGGATGCTTGTCTTCTTTGTCTCTCTTCTTGAATGTTTGCCTCCTTGTGCTGGTTTGCTGGATGCTTTTCTCCTTGGTCTTACTTCCTGGATATTTGCCTCCGTGTTGCGGTTTCTTGGATGCTTGTTTACTTGGTCAGTCATCTTTGACTCCACCACCTAGTTCAGACTTCATGTATGTACAGTATATACACATACACTAAGGAGCACAATGTGCATACTCTAAAGTGCACCATGCCTTTTTGCCAATTTTGCACAAGAATTGGTGGGATGAAGTCACAGCAGCGGTGTGTGTGTGTGTGTGCGTGTGTGGGGGGGGGGGGCTGTCTCGTGAGCGGGCTGCTCATCAGCTTGCGGGTAGAAGCTGCTCATTAGTCTCTTGGTTCTGGACTTCCGACTCTTGTAGCTTCTGCCTGATGGCAGGAGAAGACCCTGGTGGAGTAAATGTCCTGTAGCGTGGGGGAGGCTGCTCTGTTTTATCACACGCCGGAGGTTCTTCTCTTCTTCGTTCTGCAGTGGAGGTCCGTACCACACGGTGATTGATGTGCTCAGGACGCTCTCCTCCTCTGTAGAAGTTGCAGAGACGTTTGGTCTGCATACCAAATGTCCTCAGCCTTCTTCGGTAGTACAGCCTCTGCTGGGCCTTCTGGGTGATCTGAGGGTGTTGTGAGACCAGGTGAGAGTTCCCAGTAATTTAAAGGTTTTCACCGTTCCACCTCAGTCTCACCAATGTAGAGCTGCGTGTGTGTGTGTGTGTGTGTGTGAGGGGGGGGGGTAGTGATTGTGTGTGTCTGTGTCTGTGTTGACTACATAGACTATATGACC
This sequence comes from Gasterosteus aculeatus, assembly GCF_964276395.1. Classification (NCBI taxonomy): domain Eukaryota; kingdom Metazoa; phylum Chordata; class Actinopteri; order Perciformes; family Gasterosteidae; genus Gasterosteus; species Gasterosteus aculeatus. The sequence continues at coordinate 243,493 of NC_135705.1, forward strand.
TATACGGACTTCATGGACTATATGGATTATATGAACTTGAAGAAGAGAGAATCTCATCACATCCACAAGCTTTCGGGAAAGAGAAACGCTCTGTAACAGCCGGATCAATATTATGTAGCTGGAGCGAGAAAGAAGATTAAATGCTAATAAGTCCGTTAATAACGGAGGCAGAGAGACAGAACATAATCAAATATTCATGCTGAACCAGAACTGGTGGATTAAAGAGCTTTGAATATTTACACTAAAAGCACAAATGAGTCTGAACCTTACAAAGATAAAAACTAAAACTGAAAGACATTCAAACTGGTCTGTTAAGAGATGTAAACTGATCCTAGAAGACATTTAAACTGAGCCTGAAACAGTTAAGCTGAGCCTTATAGAGATACAAAGACAGCCCTAAGGACACTTAAAGCCTTTTTAAAACAGAGCCTTAAGGAGATTAAACAGACACTTCAAAATATATAAACTGAGCCAGACGTAAACTTTAATCTCATCCTTGGCTAACTTTGCTTACGTGTCAACGTGACAGAGATGGAGGGAGGGCTTTAGGATCATTGGGTGGAAAAGATAATCACAGACAATCTGATATTGATGAACTATTGATGACCTCAACTGATGATCCAAGACTTTTGGGGTCCGACCAGTGTGATGTCATCACGTGACAGCATGAGATTCATGAGAGCGTATTTGTTTTGCAACGTGGGCATTAAAGCATGGCGAGGTATCTACGTTCAAGCGGCACTGAGGTGAAAGCCCAGACTACATGTCATGGAAACTGAAAAGGGCAAACTGCGCTTTCCATGTCATGCATGGGGATGCGTAAAGTGCACCTAATTATGTATTCTGCAGTGTGTACAGAAACCGCCCGGTTGGAAGAAGTCAAAGATGATATTGCATATTACAATTATTGGCATCAGGATCACTTCAAACTGTTTCGCTGTTTTAACTTTGGCTGATCCACAATAGAAAGAGAGAAGGAGGTTCATCAATGTGCGGCAGAGAAAGCCGCTGATTACCCGATGAACTACCGATTTGTAAATACGACATAAACTGAAATATCACAGCGTGCGATCTGTCTACAGACCACAAGAAACTAAAACTTTTATTGTGGGGAGACTCCAAGGTGAGGACCGTCATCAGATGGTCAAGCTTTGGGATGATGGAGGTCCAACTATGATTATAATGTTCACATCAAGAAAGATACCGACATTTGAGTGCTGGGAAATTGTGTAGTAATGATTGAAATGAATGTGGTAATATGCTCAGGTTCCCTTCATGTGCATTAAGCTCCATCACCAAGAAGCTCAGCAGAGGTTGTTCTTCCTGAGGCAGCTGAAGAAACTCAACCTGCCAAAGACGATGATGGTCCACTTCTACACGGCCATCATCGAGTCCATCCTCTGCTCCTCCATCACCGTCTGGTACGCTGCAGCCACAGCCAAGGACAAGGGCAGGCTGCAGCGTGTCCTCCGCTCTGCAGAGAGGCTGATCGGCTGCAATCTGCCGTCCCTGCAGGACTTGTTCGCTTCCAGGTCTCTGAAGCAGCTAAAAAGATCGCGGCCGACCCCTCTCACCCCGGACAAAAACTGTTTGTGTCCCTTCCATCTGGCAGGAGGCTGAGGTCCATCAGGACTACGACCTCCCGCCACACCAACAGTTTCTTCCCGTCTTGTCTGTTACTTGTTCGTTAGTGCACTTTATGCTTAATATTTTTCTTTTTAACTTTTTAATATTTAAATTTGTTTAACTTTATTCCCTTGTTTTATACTAACCCATAGCCTTAGCCTTATTCTACTAACCCATTGCATTAGCATTTCATTCCACTTTATTTTATTACTTGTGCACTGTTGTCTTGTCTGTCTACTGTCGCGCACTAATCGCCAAGACAAATTCCTTGTATGTTTGACATATTTTGGCTAATAAATGTTTCCTGATTCCTGATTCCTGAAGGTCTAATCTGAGTTTGGCATGAGACGTGGAACCAACACAAACACACTGCTGCTCTGCACGCTTTCTGCTTGGAATATTTACTAAAGGCTAAAACCACATCTACGTGATAGCCCAATGCCTGGACAGTAAGAATGGAAAGCCTCACGGCTGTCAAACGACAGTTTCAGTCAGAATCTGGATTGTTTCGGCTTTATAAGATATAAGGTACAATATCATGCAGAGACGGAGAGGAAGATCTTCGAAGCATTGATGCATGACTTGTATGTGTGTCAGTTCTGTCTCCTACTTGCAAGTTTCGAGTCAAACAGTGTCGAGTAAGACTTTCACATCACAAACACTAAGCTTCTCTTGTTATTGCAGATGTTTGAACATCAAAACAAAAAGAGAAGGAAGGCAATATGTGTACCGAGTGTTGATGTATTTCCAGCTTTTGAATTTTACTATGCACTATATTCATGCATTAAACAGCTCGTTCTGTCAGGTCCCCAATAGAGATGACATCACCATCACACACTTGAAGAGAGAGGCATCCTACCGGTGGGCAGGGCAGGGTCCATGGTGGGCTTCTCCCAAGAGTTGAGCTGCTCCCAGCTGAAGCCGCTAGTCCCCAGGGACACGCTGTATCCACAGCTGCTGTACGGCTCCTCAAAGGTGCAGCCGCCTGGGAGAGAAACCAGGAGGCAGACATGATTCATGGAGCCCAACGCTGGGACGACTACGTCCACTATCACACCTCCAGCTCCACCCAACCCCACGCACAGCTCTCAGGGTGAAGCTGGAACACCATGGGTCGATCACCATGAGTTGGCTGTCAAAGTTAACGCGTTAATCTATGCAACTGTTGTGGCCGAGATTAATGCAGCTTTGTTTCCTTCCAGTATGCGATGACCCCTGACCCCTGAAGCTACTGCGTGCTGCCGTCAGTAAGATGGAGGGAGCTGCATTGGACGAATGGGGGACGAATGGCAAATGGACCACTTTACGTACCGTTAGGCTAAGCTAGCTGCTTCTATCTCAAGATCTACTCTGCAGAAGATCACCACTGTGTCCCCAAAAGACAGTGACGTCTTGGCTAAATATGGAGACATTGTTGGCACTTCCAACAATGTCAAATGCTGGAGAGTTGAGAGCAAAGTGCACGAGGACAGCAAGTTCGACTTGCTCCAAGATGACCACATGGAGTTTGTGTTTAAAAAATGCTATTAAACAACAGTGTCTAAAATACACACTTTATAAATTGATTAGTCGTTAATTTATAAGATTTACAAACATTTAATTGTGATTATTCTAGGTTAACGATTTTCAAAAAGAATTGTATCAATTAACAGCCCTAACATAATTATATATATTATGTAGGGGTGTAACGATTCATTCACTGAATCGATTAATCGATTTATATTCCTGCGATCCAACTGAATCAATCTGTGCGCCGCAAATCGGCATTCCGGACGACATATATCGATTACAAATCGATTGCAATGGTACATAATCGATTGTATCGATACTTGGAAACTGCACATTGGATTTAAGTACAAAAACTGTATGGATGCGTGTTTGTTTGTTTGTTTTTTAGCACTTTAGACACGTTAAACGTTACTGGATTCAGTCTGCCTGTCTGTGACGTCATCAGTACGCAGCGGCAGCCGCGCGAAACTCAACAACAACAACAACAACACACAGCGTGGAGGAGACGACTGCGAGCGAGACATTTACAAACCAACTTATCAATCCAGCGTGTGGAAACATTTTGGCTTTTGCAAACACAGAGTTGTTGTAAATAAGTCGCTCGCTGTTTGTAGAATATGTAGAAGACAAATAAAAAAACACGGAAACACGAGGAATCTTTCCGGCCGTCTACTACGGCGCCGTGGGATTAAACAACGCCGACAGTCAGGACCTCTAGCAGCGTCACCGCTGCAGCAGCAGCAGGTAAGTCCAGCTCTGCAGACGCCTCAGGCCTCCAGCACCAAACTCAACATCACAGTAACAAGTTTATCTGTAAAGACACGCGACCCTACGATGAGGTTGAAAATCCGGGGTTCTGTGAATTGATCCAAACATTGTGTAATTGTTGTGTAATGTTTACATTGAAAATGGCACTTGATTCAAATAAAAGGTTAATACATTTGCCATTAATTGTTGTTTGCTTGTTTATAATATCCATAATTAATTTAAACCTGATTTCCTTACAAGAAACAACAGGGATCTCAGAAACTTTGCCTGCACTGTCCAGTAAAGTTACTGAATTGATTTAAAGTCACTGAATCCAATCGTTCTAAATGAACCCAGATCGTCCATGAATCGAATCGGCAACCATGAATCGCGATTCGAATCAAATCGTTGTTAAAATGAATCGTTACACCCCTAATATATATTATTAGGGGTGTAACGGTATTAGTGTGAATGGGCCATGAAACAGTCTTTCACGTCCTTGGCGAGGAGCCGGTCGACTGATTCTGGTTCTTTCAAAGCTGACTGAAGCTTTTCAATCCAGTCTCACAGCAAAACGTGTAATAGCTACGTTGTGGAACATGGTATTGTCACGCTTTTGGGGAGAAAGCGTGACAATACCATGTTTCGTTTGGTCACGTGACTATCAACTTCCCCTCAGCTAAAAAAAGAAAATGACGGACTGTCGGTCTATTATCTTCTTGTCGCCAGCTTCAAGTTCCTGGGTGTCCACATTTCTGAGGACCTCTCTTGGGCCCTCAACACCTCATCCCTGGTAAAGAAAGCACACCAGCGTCTCTTCTTCCTGAGGAGACTGAAGAAGGCCCATCTGTCTCCTCAGATTCTAGAGAAGTTCTACCGCTGTACCACAGAGAGCATCCTTACAGACTGCATCTCAGTACGGTACGGCAGCTGCTCTGTCAGGGACCGTAAATCACTGCAGAGGGTGAAAACCGCCCAACGCACCACCGGTTCCTCCCTCCCCACCATCGAGGCGTCCAGAGCAAGAGATGTCTGGAGGGCGCAGCTCTCACCCCAGCCACAGACTGTTTGCCCTCCTCCCCTCTGGGAGGCGCTACAGGGTGCTCCGCAGTACTTGTACCCTGTGCAATGACAATAAAGTTGAATCTAATCTAATCTAATCGTATTTCTAGCGAGAAGTATGCGTTATATTTTCCTAATCTTCTATCACAAAATGCAGAAGACCTTCCGTTTATTAGTTTCTAGTGACGTAGTTGCAAGGCGATGTAAATGAATGGGCCGAAATAAAACGTAGTGTTGTCACGATTTTGGGAGAAAGCGTAAGAACACCACGTTCCACAACGTTTTGCTGTGAGACTGGGTTGAGCTTTCTGCATTTGAAAAGGGTGGACGGTTGAGTGACGAGTCCTGGGTGGAAACCGTTTTATGTCCATCGATGAGGAACTGCACAAGATGTATGCCAGCACGCCGCTGCCACGAGCCACAGCTCGTGTTACGTTGCTGCCTCGTTGCCTCATATTCTTGACAGCGTTGCATTCTTGACGTTGTTGTGTTGCCTTTTGTGTTACGTTGTTACATTTTCTGAAAAGAATGTTGTTGTCGTCTGAAAGGGGAAGTGCGACGGCATCTTGGTGCCGGAGGTTAGATGACGTAACGTAGGTAAGGTGGTCGGAAGTAACGGCTTACGTTTGATCGTGTTATCTGACCTCAGGCATGTTTTAGTACTTGAGAACGAGAAGAGTGGGTCGAGCTGTATTGGCGTGTTGGAGGCGTGGACCTCCTCCCGAAATTACGCTAATTAGCTTTAATATATGAAATAATTCTGATCTCTCCTCTTCAAGTGAGACTCAAATCAACTGGGAAATAATGTCAAAATAAAAGGAGAAAGAATTCAGGCTAAAAAACAACCTCTGGCTGAAAAGAAGCACAAACAGAAAGAAGAGAATCAATAGTGAGATAATTATTTTCACTGTTCTGTGATCTCATTAGAAAGCTGTGATAAACAGGCAGCATCAATATTCAATATTCAAGACCTTAGAGGGAGAACTAGTTCAGAACAGCACCTCCCCACACACACACACACACACACACACACACACGTGTCAGAACAAGTGTGTGATGGAAATATCAGACTGACATAAATAATTAACTGTGCTGCTCTGCTCCGTTTGAGTATGAGCGTGTGTGTGTGTGTGTGTGTGTGTGTGAGTGTGTACGTGCAGTATACTGTGAGTGTGTGTCCATACATTTCAATGTGTGTTTGTATTTATAACACCAAAACAATGTAATTACCTTCATCTCTGCTAATTAACATTCATTGAACTAATGTAATCAAATATTGATATAATGACTCAAACACACACACACACACACACACACACACACGGACATTAGTGATATAATGCAGCGGATTTCTTCCTGTCAAAGTTTTATCATCCAACATGATTTTATGATGTAACATCTGGTGAACATCTGGTGAGAGATGAGTGACTATAGAGCCATAATTTGAAGAGCTTCCTGCTTTAATCACACATGTATTACAATGATGATTTATTATAAAAACTGTATTTATCATAATGTATTAACAGTCATTGCTTCATATGAGAACCTCTTTAATAATAAGCCC